>NW_028277112.1:902307-1203076 GCF_059951505.1 Python bivittatus | reverse complement strand
GTACTCAGTTAATTTTAGAAATTTAGAGATAAAAACCACTGTATCATATAGCTTGCCTGGGAAATTGCTTATGTTATTTAGGAATAATTATGAGAGCAACTACGACTTCTTCACCTCTTGTAAAATTCCTGTATAGATCTTACTTCTCTCTATGAGTTTTTATGAAACCCTCATATAGAATAGTGTATTGATTGATTGATTATGTACGAACAAGTGGTTTTCAACTCCTAGCGACCACATAGATGTTCTCCATGAAGAATAGTTTAATACATAAGATAATTTACCTGTAACACTTCTGATGTACTTGAATCTATCTATAATTAATAGGGGTTTGATTTGTTTTGTTTTTTGCTTTTTGTTGGATTACCCCATAATGATGCAGCATCAGGGGTTTTGAGGAACAGCCATTACTTTCAGCACTGCTGCTATATACAAATTTCTGAAAGAAAAATATGCACTGAGATGATATGATCTTAAGGAATGAATAACGCAATGAATGCAGCAAAACAGCAAAATAAAAAGCTGTATCCCGTCTATGTTATGTCATGTTATTCATTAGGCCTGTGCATGTACACTTCAGAAACAGAATGAAAGAACTGCATTGGATCTCATACAAGCATAGTATTCTGTTGCGTTTTAAATGGGATGAACCTTGTTCTGACTTTTGCACAAGCTTGAAAAAAGGTGCTGTTGGTTAAACTTCATCCTTTTTTCAGGTTGGCTCAAAATCCTTTAATGAAAAACAGAGAGTTCCCCTGTTCAAACAAGATCTGAAGCACTTCTTTTGAATCATTTTCAGTGTGCTCAGTATTCATGTATACATCAAATACAAATTCAGAGAGAGAGAGGGAGAGAAATCTCATGTAACAGGAGATATATAAACTGTTTATAGACCTGATAAGGTTGAAGTATGTTAATGGAAGGTAGAAAAATTGGGTTAAGAACAAATGTGTTTATTTTTTTGTTTGCTTCACATTTAGAGACTTACAGCTGAGATGTGAAATGTATTTTTAGAACTAAGTACTTTACATGTGTGGTTGACTTCTAATAGTACTTTTGATTATCTTTAAAGATCTTTACATTTAGTACTGAAGTTGATAACAGAGCTTGGGTATTTCTATTTTGCAATTCTTTTATAGTTCTTTTTATAAACCATTGGTAGAGTGTGTATGTGTATGTATGTATGTGTTTGTGTATATACGGGTAGTCCCCAGGTTAAGAACGTCCGGTTTACAGATGGCCCATAGTTAAGAATAGAGCCTATTGTACCAAAATTCAAGTTAAATACACAATGATTCAAGTTAAATACAAAGTGGTTAAAGTTAATTTCACAGTACTACTTATACAACATTATACAATAACACTGTCCTAGCTTATATATAAATTCAACTTAAGGACAGACCCTGGGGATGGAACTTGTTCTTAAACTGGGGACTACCTGTATATATATGGGGGGGGGGGGGGAGAGAGAGTGTACCATATATCATTCTTAGCTCTAAGTATGTATTTTTATAAACATACATATATTTGTAGTGAAATCAGGAAAGAGAGTCTAATCCTGTAACTATCTATTAAAATCAAGGATTTTACAAGTGCTTATAAATCCCTAATCAGTACAATAGTGCCACTTAAGCAAGGGAAATTTTGAAGCCTATTAACTAAGATGCATGCTAGGCCTAAAAGCATTCTTTTCCACATAATTAACATGAGTAAAAAATATTTTGAAAACAGCTGAATGCTTGTCAACCATTTGAGGTAGGCCAGGTCAGAAAACAGACTCTGCAGGAACTACTGTAACTTTCTTTATTGTTGTATGGTATAATAACAGAATCGTAAATGCCTGAGAGAGTTTTCCTTTCCCTTCCTTTTATACCCAAGAGAATCAAGGCAGGTCAGACTTGAATTTCTCCCTCTTTCCTTTCAGGGCTGAGTTGATGTTTTTGTAATGACTGCTGTATCTTTTCTTCAAAGACTACCTCTGTACTCCTCTGGTACAGTATTCCTGGCCTCTGTTTTTTAGTTTTCTTATAAAGTCCTACATGTATCAAATATTTAGAAAGGGAGAAATGACCTCATAGAAATCTATGCTCCAGAACACGACAGCCTTGTATAAATTTTAATTCAACAGGCAAAAGGGCATCTGAAGTTGAAGTTGTTCAGGTGTGATATTATTGGCCAATAATTCTTGCTTCAGTGGCTAAATGTACTGGTAACATTATGAATTTTCCACCCACAAACACAAGTAGATACACTGGGATGTATTTTAAAATAAAACACTGGGTTGTATCCAATCTACCATTGAACCATTTCTATAAATAGAACAGGAATGAGGTATTTTTTAGTAACTTCCCTTCTCCCATAGCCTACTTAGTACCTCCTAAATGAACATTATTGATGGTGAAATTATTTCCTTTGTAATTTATGAAATCAGTGCCAGTAACTGGGATATTGGGCCAGATTTTCAGTGGTATAGAAGTACTGAGGACCTTCTGACTCTGGAATAGAGGTTTCTAGTAAGGGTCTAAGGCAGAGGAAGGCCTGATGGTTCTACACAACGTAGGAGACATAAGGGACAGACTCTTTCCACCTCGCTTCCACAAAGGATCATGTGACAAACTTATATTGAGATATTCTTATTAACTTGATATCTGTAGTGGTTGCTCAGCTCATTGGCCAGGAGTGGTTACCCAGTCAGCAGGGAAATTGGCAGTTCAAGTATTTGGATCTTGGGCTTGCTGCACCAACATGCCATAAAGTTGAGGCCAATATTTTCCCCATTCTCTGAAACAAATTGTCAAATGTCTTCTTTGCATTCCCTTTGTCTCTTCCCCATACTAGTGGGCTCTAAGAGAGCCTAGATTTCTGCATTGTTTGCTTCTGGCTAGTGCTTTCAGTTTCTTGGGAAAGTTGTTGTCAGTTCTGCATAGCCAAAAGATTATGGATCCATTTTTGAAGTATGTCTCTACTAAAATTATTGTAATAATTAAAATTTATGTGTTGACTTCTCTTTGTTGATGCCTAGGAGTTTTTCCTATTTATCTTTTATTTCCTATCTCTGAACTTTAGGACTGCACTAAAGAACTTCAGTCTATACTACTGCTTCTGTCTTAGTTATCTTTAAAGGCATCAGCCAGGTCTACTGATATAATGCATAGATGTTTTGAGGGTCTAAAAAAGAGCCTTGGTAATGATCACACCAGTTTGGATTACAGTAGAAAGATTGGTTGCTTATAATGCAGGCTGTTTCAGATGCTAGTTGACAGTTGAGGAAGGTTATAATAAGTCTTCAGGGTATGAAAGAAAAAGCTGAGAAGTTCACAGATTTGGTAAGGTTCAGATAAGCACCCAATATATAGGAAAATAAGATGAGAATATGATTTACTTTATAGTTGGAATTTAAAATTAGATACTATAAATCCTTCAGCATGTATGAATTGATAACATGCTGCATCGCTTCATAATGAGCATTTATGAAAATGGAGCATTAAGATTTGTGATTTTTGGGTGCTTATCTGAATCTAACTGAGGTTCATGTATCTTTAATATTCACCCTCATATATACAAAACACAATTAACAGCGTGAAATAACTGAGGGTGGAAAAATACTAGCTGGATATTTTTGCAGCACTGAATTGGAAATATAATCCAAGTACTTCTTTAATGCTCTGTTTTAACAAATGCTCATCAAGAGGTGCAGCATATTAAAGATTAGCACATACTGAAGGAATGTTTTAAGGTATTTTAAAAGTAAACTGCAATAGTTTTCTAATGCTATTACATTTTATCATGTGTTTCTCCTCTTATTTTCTTAATATTGTGAATATGAAAATGTGTACATCTTTTGACTTATGCTAAGATGTAGTTATTGGAAATAATAAAGCATGTTGACCATCATGCAAATAATTTAAATGGAGGGGCGTTGTTATTTTACCATTATGCAGGATCTTTAGAGATTATTCAGTATGTCTACTTATAAAATTCTGCATGACTTATGGAAAAAGGCTCCATCATATAAAACATAAAGGCAAAAAGAAGATAATGTGATTTGCTGTTTTTTTTCTCTAGATGGGTTCAGCTTTCTTTAATTTACTGCAAATACAAGCATCCGAATTCCAAACTGAAGTCATGGAGCCCTAAGATACACCGTTACAGGTTGTGATCTATCTTGTCTTGATCTTGTGAAAGGCTACAACTTCAGTTTATGTTTTTACTACAATTGCCCATATTTCTCAGAGAAATGTTTGTTTTTACATGCACAAGTGCAGGTTCTGATTTTGAAGTGATTTACTAGGTTTCAAATGTTACTTCCTTTAGCACAACATTTTTTAACTAAATTACTCAGAGAACAGGATTAAGATCTATGTGAAGACAGTGAGTGAATGTATATTTAACATTGGAATACCAAAGGATAAAATCACTTAGAATGGTGATAGTGGATCATAATATTAATTTGAAAATGTAAGCGTTCTTGATCATTTTCATTCTGGGTATGGTCTTTCTAGGCTACTCAGATTATTTCCATAGTAGATTATTAAATGAAGTCATACTGAATTGCTATTGGTACAATAATAGTAATTTAGGAAACAATTCAAATTCATAAACAGAATAGGTAGAACCGCAGTGATGATTTTGAACTTATCTCTAAACTTGTCTTTTGCTCAAAGTGTACATAAAATTGTTAATATTGTTACAAAATGAAAATATCCTAGTGAACATTGGTTTCATATAGGTTAAATAATACATACTGTTTGTACCATGTAATGAATTCTGACTTATATTTTGCTTCCAATTAATTCTTCTATTATATTCTTATAATACCTACTGAGCACTGAACTTACTCATGACCAGGACTTGCCAACTCAGTGATTATGTAAAACACAGATTTATTGTATTTATAGATGACTAGCTGATAATTTCATTAGCTCTGGAATACTCTTTTTTGATGGCCCATATTAAAATAAATTTCCTAGAAAAAATAATTTTGTTGAGTGAACTTTTAACAGGGCTTAGAGCAATGGAGCCAGGTTTCCAAGCAAAGAATATCTGGAAGGTTTTTATTACTGATACATGATTTCTGATAGGTTTATCCAGATTTTAAAGAAAATCTTCATTCAGATAAGAATATAGACAAGATAATAATATTTTTAAATAATAAATTTTAAAGCAGGTATTTGTTTTTGGCTTCTTTATTATTTCTTTATTATTTTAATTTGTATTCCCCTTTTTCATCCCTAGCATGCTCAAGATGGTTCAATACAAATTTAAAAGATTTAAAAACTAGTTATAAAGTATAATGGTATGTGGAAATGACCTTGGGAGACAGGGAGAAGAGACACAGCGAAGGGAATGGTCAGATAAAAGGCAGTTTAGCCCACAGCAGGAATATGGGTGGGGCAAGCAGCTCAGAAGGGACCCTCCCTAGTTTCTTGGGCTGTAAAGGACTTAAGGGGAGAAAAGTACTTTCAGACTTGCAAGATTCTGTTAATGTAACCTTACAATAAAGTACAATTAGCTCATCTGGCCGTGCTTCCTGTCTGGTCTACCTCACAAGGCTGACATCAATCTTGCAAGTCTGAAAGTACAGTTCTTGATATTGAATTCAACCAAACTGAATTGTTAGAATATTTCTAGTATTGTTGCATTTAAATGTTTACATATTTGGTTTTAAACGCTAAAAATACCTCTTAAGCAAGACACACTCTCTTGTGTGCTTAAGTCCCCCTTTATTTAATGTAGCCATGTAATGTAATCAGTCTTCTTCTATGCAAATTAAACTAATGCAAACTCTGATCTACTAGTGTATACTCTAGGAAAAAAACCTGATAGATGATTTAAAATCTGATTGACTTCCTGAGCAGAATGTTAAACAACTCTATCCTATTTCATCAAGAGCCACCATCCTGAAAAATAATTGAACCAATCTGAATCTGAAAATATTATTTTAACTGAGTTCTTTGTCAACAATCCATAATTTTGGTGTCAGCCACTTTTTCCCACTTCTGAGTTCTGCAAGTTTGATTATACTAAACACAGCCAATAGTAAGGCTACTGGAAAAATGGAACAGCTATAATTACTAGTCTTTCTAATCAAATATATCATTTCAGATGGCCCAAGAAACAGGATTGGATGCTAACATTTGACAATTAATAGTCTTACAACTTACATAGGTGCTTTTGTGAGCAACTAGTATTTTAATACAGTATAGTAAAACAATGAATTCTTGCTTATTGTACTCTGTTTCCTAGTTGAACATGCACCATAGTTCTCAATATTTTCATCTGAAATATCAGCCTTTTCACCAGAAATTATTTAGTATTTTTATCAGAAATATTATTCTGAAAGATTTCCTTTTATACCTTTTTTTATTATGAATTCTGTTATTGCAGTCATGGAAGAACAAGAAGAGACGTTGTTGTAGCATATAGTGAGTTTCTCATTTGCAGTTATAGGCATGTTCACAGATCAATTGCAACTGCAAGCAGCTGCAAGCAACGAGATGGAAATAAACGAGAACTGCAGCCTTTAAATGAAAAGATTCAGTCTGTGCTATCTCACTTGCAAGTTAATATCATTCAGGCAAAATGCAGTGATTCAGATGAAGAAGCAGGATGCAGCTCCATTCTGCAGCCAGCAGGCTAAAATCATGCTGGATGGATGAGATAGAAACCTGTGATAATTTTCTGTTTTGCAACAGTAGATACAGATAGAAGTACTGAAACGTAAAATTATACATGAAAGAGTTGGCCAGTTAAACTTATTTTATGTATATTTACATTTAATTAGCTAGATTTTTGTAACAGCTATTGTCCTATGCATAAGTGGGAGGAATGCTTCTGTAGCTATTACAATCTCATCTGGCACTGAATTCAGGTTATTACACATGCCCACACAGTTACAGAGATCAATGTTCTTTTGAAATGGTTTTAAAACATTTCTTCCCAATTTCTGTATAGTGCTGGTGTATTGTAAAAGAATGTAGGGGGACATGATGCCCAGACTAAACTGAATGCTTTAATTAGGCTACCTAATTGTTAGGAACAAGCAAATAGGTGTTGTCTAACATCTGCATGAGCAGCAAAAAATGTTAATAGTCTTTCCCAATTATCTCCTTATTTTCTGATGCAACAGATTATATGATCATGTAGAAGACATTTCTGAGTATATCAGCAGAAATGTAGATGTGTGGATGCTTTGTCAGAAGTCACTTCTTTTCTAACACTAATCAGAAAGCAAAACTGCAGTGTCATTAAATTGATCAAATTATTTACTGCAATGTTCAGCACTTTCAGTGTTGTATATACAGTATTTCTTATTTTTCAGGTTAAGCATGTCATATCCATCAAACTTACTTCCATAGTGATTGTTTATATATGTGATATAGGACCAATACTTTTTTTTTTTTTTTTTTACTATTACAGGCTGAGATATAAAGACTTGGCCTATGATGTAAAAAAGGATATAAAATGAATAGGGAAGGGATTTTATATCAGTTTGAAACTGATATAATGAATACCAGCTCCATGATCAATGCTAATAGAAAAGGCTCAGACCCTGACACCACTGACAGGGTTATTCCAGGTAGCATTATTTCAGCCCTAATTCCCATAGATTTTGAATATGGTACTAAACCATCTACCCTATAAAACCATAATTGGATTCAGGTAGGAAACAAGAACATAGAAAGGAGGAATGCACATTTGCAAGGAGAATCTCATGGGATAAATAGCCCAGGTCATTAATAGTATGTGGCCTTGAAGTTTCAGTCTCAGTAATTAGGACTGACAGGCACTGGCTGTGCTTGGTTAAAGGCTGAGATCATGTCCATTTAAGACTTCATTCAAGTGCTATTAAGGGCAGGAAGAAACTTCCCACTAAAGGCTATTCTCATGAGCCTCAAAATGTATTGCCCTTGACTGCTGGAATCTTTAATCTGTTGCTTCATACTGACCATGTTTCTACTTTACCCTTTGAGCCCCATTTGCCTTGACTATGTGTTCGTGTTGCCCTTTGCATCGAGTACATTGGAAGGAAATGCAAGATTTAACTCAGTCTGAATTAGATTGTCTTGCAAATTAATTGGGAGTGCTGCACTAATTTATGACTTGCTGCAAATTAATCATCCTAGACATAAGGCCATACAACATGTAATAATAATGCAATAATCATCAGCAATTGTGTTGTATTTTGTGAGTTACCATTTATATTTCCATTATAAGTGCTAAGGACACCTTGTACCCTCTCATTCACATTAGCAAAAAGTGATGTCAGTTATAGTACTAGCTTGAGAGACAGGTCATAATGATAACTCCATTTTCCTTTTAATGACACAAATTATATGGTGAAGAAATAGGTTTAAATTAATTATTATCGCTCTTATTTTCACTGAATAAAATGAATAGACTCATTTAAAATATTCAGTGATATGCTTTATTGAACTCAGAGCATCATGCTGAATTTCATGAATAAACATTCAGTTAAATATGATATCAAGCAAGCTGAAAAGTTCATTACTTTATTTACAGATGACAGAAGAATCTTGTTTTTTAACCTGCAGCCAAATACCATAATAGATTTTACCAACACGTCTTTCTGTAATATGCAGGTATGTTGCACTGAATAAAGCAGGGATTTGCAGCATATTCCAGGCCAAAAACTTTCAGTAGCAAGTTGGGAGCTATCGTGTATTTCAAAAACTTGGTACAGCAAAACAAACAAAGGATGAGGCCAGAACAAAACCTAAAATTGAGTAACTTAATTTTTATTCAAATAAATTTGATTAAATACTATTTATGTAACCATTCCCCTGTTTTAATAATTTACCTATCATATTAAATATTATACTTTTATGTTAATTTCTGGAGGGATTCCAGACCCAAAGTTTTCTGTGGCTACATAGATCCCTGGTCCTCAAATTGCATCCTTGTCAACACAGTTAATGCCGATGTTTCTACCTGTTCCACCTGACAAGCTAAACATGGGAGATATTTTGAATAAAAAGGAAATGAACTTTTCAGTATCCTTATTATCTTATTTAACAAAATTTTTATTCATAGAATTCAGGCATGGTGCTCTAAGTTTATTTAAAACACTAACTGAATATTTTAAATGAATCTTTTGGTCAAGATGATAAAGGGACAACAGATGCCATCAGGTAATAATCAGCTCATGTAAGCCCACACGAGGCATCTGAATTCCACCAGTTGTCATTGTCCTGAAAAAGTTTTCTTCGGAGCTCATTAACAGTTCAAATTCCTGAACATACCTATTTTAATGGATATTATAAACCTTGCTTTGCAAACTTATAAATTCCTTTTAAGACATCTTTCTGTTAGAACATCATGATATAGTGAACAAGCATACCTTTAATCACTGATTGACTTTCAGACATGTTTTCCATCATTCCCCTCTCAATTTCTATTTACTTTGACTATATATTCTAAATTCATGGTGCTAGGTGGTTCAGAACTCCATTACAGTAATTTTTCATATTCACATAATCACCATTGTTTCAGTGGTTGAAATAATGTTGAGTGGGATTGCTTGAATTTGGAGGGATATTGCTCAGGAGATCAAACTTCAATTATGTATCACATGCCAATTTTCTTTAAAAAAAAAAAAAATCCAGGGCCACTGTCTTTTGAGAATAAATATTCCTTGCAATCATTCTGTAAAATTACTCTTCAAAAGTCTTTAGAAATGTATAGCTTTAATATAGCCATAAGAATCAATGAAGTGATACCTATATAGACATATACGTCATTCAGAGGATGCAATCACAGCTATCTGTATGATCATTAGCAGAAGATAGTTGTAGATGATTCATGTAAGAATAAGACGTGTATAAAAGATTGTCCTCTTACAAGTTAGATAGGTAAATTAATTTTGGTCTGTGACAAAACAAAATATGACAAAATCCAGCTGTGTAGATGTAACGTACTTATGTGCAAGTAAAATAGTACAACAGTGCCCTTATTAGTACTAAGACTATAAACTAAATCTAAAATTTAAGATTAGATAGAAAAAGAAGGACCATAATTATAAGTGAATTCAAAGTAGGTATTCAATCTGTAGTGCACTAAATGACCAATGTAGAAATAAAATTATACTATAAAATCTAATAAGCATCAGTTATAAATAATCATACATTCATGCATGATCAAAGATTAAAAAAGGGGTGGGGGGAGGATTGATGGAGCAAATATGAAGATGTTACTCATGTAGGCCAGAAGTCAATTGTTTGTGCACATTCACAGCTGTTTTTGTTAAAGTTTATTTTTTATGTTTTTGAGTGTTATAAAGTCATGCCTTAACAAATAAACAATAATACATAAATTCACGATACCTTTAAATATAAAGCTATTTCATCATGACCAGGTTCATATAAATATGCCACTGATTAGTGTAAGTGACCACATGTATCTCCATATCAAAAGCTAATTTTGATTTTGAAATTCTTGAAATTCCAAGTTCCTTTAAGGAATTTTGAGCTGCAAATCTAATGCAAATTAACATAGCAAGCACAGAAAGGAACTAGTACTATTAATTTCAGTGTTGTAGAAAAAAACGCATATTCACACTACCTTCAATTATTTCACAATTATTTGTATATGAAATTTGAACGCCATCTAACAGCAGTTTGAAGCATTCCACATAAATTATCACTTATTCTGAGATGAAAGAATTGAATCAAGACTATTATCTAATTTTATTTTAATGACTTCACTATACCTTTTAACAGTTGCATGATTGCAAAAATTCAGCACAAGAACCTTTTTCTGTTGCTAATTTCACACACGGTGAGAGCTTTTTTTGTTGAATCTCTGCTATTAGACATTGGAGCTTTGCTGAGAGAAAAACATGGTAGACCTAGTTAGGAACGCTTGATATTGTTGTATACTGGTAGATGCCTTTCAATTCTTTGGATTCTATGTAAATAAATTAGGAGTTGAAGTGAATGAAAGAGTATTCCAATTTGACTGATCATACTAAAAGGCTTCAGAATATTTTTTCCCCAAACCTTTATTACTGGAACCATAATGGAAAGTGAATCTCCTTCATAGCAGATGGCTCCCCCCCCCCCCCATTTGCACCAAGATTCTGCAGTACTTCTAAACTTCTTGGGAAATCTGCAAGCAATGGTTAGTAAGAATGAGTCTGATCAGACACAAATCTTGCAGAATGCTTTCCTCTTTCCAAAAATGTGCTATGAAATGGAATTACTTCACTTCCTTTATGCAGTGCTGTGTTTCCCCAGCCACTAACACTACACCAGTATCCTATTATAGTTAGGGATGATGAATTAAGAAAACCTGTATCCAGAAGAATGGAAGAGTGTTCTTCATCCAGTGAGGCTAAAGATAATCCCTACTCAGTCAAATGAGATTGAATTAAATCTCAACTTTAGCAAAGATATGAAATGGCCCTGACCGGCTAAGAAAACATTTGTGGTTTCTACATCTAAGATAGTAAAAAAGTGTCATTGCCTGGCAAGGCAGTGATCAGTCCCTTTGCCAATCTCTCTTCCTAGACCTGAAAGTTTCGTGTTCCTACAAGAGACCTGTGGTCATGCAAACAATTTCCCTAGAAGAAATGTTATTTCTGTACACAATTCAAGATTTATGTTCATAATGTCATATTTTGTTTGTAGAATATTATAGATCCAGGGCCAATTCACAAAACCCATTTGGGGATTTGTGTGCGATGAATGAGACATGTGCACTGTGAGATATTGCCATGATGGACTTTCTGCACATGGCTGAAAAGAAATGTACAGTACTATTAATTAAGCTTGTGGTAAATGATTCAAACAATTTTAATATGTGAGAATTCAGAAAACAATACAGCTTCGTTTTTAAAAATGTGAATTGTTCCATCTTAATAAATATTCTAAAATTTATTTCAATTTGTTTTTCTTTTCTTTCTTTTCTTTTTTTTTTATATGCATCTAGAGCACTATCTTGGACTTTCAACACAAGTATATTTTAAGGAGCATTGAATACATATTATTCAGTTATTCTGAACAACTTGCTTCTGCCTTCTTTCCCAGGAAGTGTGTAGAGAGCTTTGGTGTCTCAGCAAAAGTAATCGCTGTGTTACCAACAGTATTCCAGCAGCTGAGGGTACTCTTTGCCAAACTGGGAGCATTGAAAAGGGGGTAAGTTTAAATGTCTCTTAATTTACTTCATCCTATTTATTTATAGATTTTGCAGGACACAGAAAAGTTCAGGAGTCCAAAAAAGATTAAGTCTTATGTGTAAGACTTTACACATTAAGTGTAAGAAATGATAAACACAGAATCAACAGAACCGAATGTTCATTCTAATTCACTTTTTAAATATATACTTCTTAATCGGTTCTTTAATTTTTTTTATGTGGTCTCATTGTGTAATCTTAGATATGGATGCATGTCTGTTTAGGAAACAGAACTGTCTAAAAGTTCTCAGCTGTAGCTTTTTTCCCATGCTTTTGCTCTGAAGGCATTATAATCCTGTTATAATGCTCTTCCAGTGTGTGAGATGATGTGAAGAAAAATTAAGTATTTCAAACAAAAGGGCTCATACCGGCTAAGAAAGCATATACACTCGAATGGACTGGTTGTATTGAAGGTCTTTCTCATGGTCCAAAACAATTTCTCTCCCTTCTGTTGCATCCATGGTATTTAATTAAAGTGGCAAAACACTTTTCTGCAACGGAACTTTGATAATCCTCAAATATTCCTGGTGAATTCATTGAAGAAGATCTAGAAACAGTATGCAGAGGAAGGTATCAAACTGATGCTTTGAAATGCAGTGACTGCTAGCCCTTCGTAACAACACTGTGTATCTGTTATTATGCCGTGTACAAGTTTCAACTTCTCTGTCCAGTAGTAAGGCATGAACATGCTTTTCTGCTTTCACCAGTTAATTGTACTTGTTAATAGCAATACATCTCGTTAGGAGTTTGACTCCCATAATTTTGCACTTTTTCTCTGCAATTTCTTTAAATGCCTCCAGCTTTCTTGAGTGCTGCTTATTTTTTCTAAGCAAGCAGAGGGAATGTAAAAGGCTTTGGGTACTAATGTGGAATTATTATTTTACCTGCCTTGATAGAATTTGCTGCCGAAAAGCAGTATCAGAGTTTTCCATCATATTCATTGTCATACAAATGATTTACTCTGCACCCACTGACTTATAACATTAGTCAGTTCCAGGAAATTAATATTTTTACTTTTAGAAAATGCTGTCATCTTTACTTGGGATATTTTACAGAAAGGCCAGAGATTTCCAGATGGAAGCTTCTAATCTGGTTAGTTGCAACCAATTAACTTGCAACTTTTTTGAAATACATATAGTTTTGACAGTTTGTGGGGCAGAGAGAAGACCAGAGGTCTTCCTTTCAAGGGTGGGATATTCACTTCTAAATAATATGAGGAAAAACACAGAGGATCCAGAACTATTACTTGATACTTGCATTCCATATATTTGCAGAAGTGAGCTAAAACACTGTTTTCTTTGAAATATTTGTGTAAATGTCCTGTATGTGTAAATGTAGAATGTTATACTTCTACAAAGATGAAAGTGTTCTCAGTATACACATTTTCTTGTTCTCCTGTGGAACAAATATGTGGAATGACATCTACATTCATTAAAATACATGCTTTGGATGTTCAACTCAGATGAGGCAAAAGCCAGAATACATTTACCTGATATATATTTAGAGCCCAGTAAGTGAGAAGGTCTCAAGTACTGAATTATTCAAGGAACTCCTATTCACTCTCATATAAGGGTCTTCTCAAGGAATTTACACATTATTTTGTTATTATTTATAAGATTCATGTGGTAGATGTTCAAGTGAGAAATTGTGCAAGACAATTCTGGCTATTTGTTTCTCCGTGATACGATACCTGTAACACATGGGTGAGGGTAAGGTGCTAGTATTTTCTCATGCCTGGATCTTTAGGGAATGTTTCATCTGAATGTGGGCGAGGGCAATCCCAGTTATTTGGCTATATTAAAACATCATAGAAAAAATAATTGTCATAGGTAAGTAATTGTGTTTATAACAGAAGTTTGAAGTACAAAGAAAATAGTACCCTTTCAGATTTTTAAAAGGAGTCTAGTTTCAATTGTATGAGCATGAAACTGAGCAAACTCAGGGAGGCAGTGAAGGACAGGAAGGCCTGGCGCGATATGGTTCATGGGGTCACGAAGAGTCGGACACAACTGAACAACAACAAAAAGTTTCAATTGTTTCAAGTGTAATATTGTTCTTTTAGATTAGTTACATAGACTAGTTACTTAAATAAGAATAATTATTTCCTACCATGCTGGGAGGAAATAATGCTCTATGTCACTGAATGAGTGTAAAAGGAGAGAAAACAAGGGACTTTGGGGTGGGAGTTCAACTGAGGAGACAGAAGAGGAAGAAAAGAGAGGAGAGGAGGAGAAGGAAGAAAGTTGAAGAACCAAGGAAATGGAGATTATTGTAGAGTAAGGAAGATGAGTTTGATGGAGATATGCAGGCTCCATTGCCTAGACAAAAGGGGCTTGCATATCTCCACCAAGATCATCTTCCTTCCTGTCTTCAACAACTGACTGCTGCTGCTGGTTGTTTTGTAAAGGCTGTTAATGGTCCATAATGTGATTGGAGATTATTTGCTGCTGACCTAGTTGAGGCAGGGGACATATAAGGAAGCCAATTCCCCAGAGAGCAAGCTCACTGAATTAGCAAATTGGGGAATTTTATGTGGAAGTATGCAGGGGATTGCCAATCAAATCCAAACAGCATGGAGAGCAAAGGAAGGTTTGTGGTGATCTGCAAGTTATGTACAATGTTTGTCCTCCTGCATGAAGAGATCCCAAATGACATCTTCTGGAAGTGCAAACTCCTTACTGGAGGAGAAGGTAAAAGGTCTTAATGAGTTTTTAACTGAAACATATCTTGGAAGGTGGTAAGTTTTTGGACAAAAGTAAAGCTCCTCAGGAAAAGCAGAGAAGGAAAGCACCAGAAAACATAAAAAGGAAGCCTGGT
This sequence comes from Python bivittatus, assembly GCF_059951505.1. Taxonomy (NCBI): domain Eukaryota; kingdom Metazoa; phylum Chordata; class Lepidosauria; order Squamata; family Pythonidae; genus Python; species Python bivittatus. Next base: position 1,188,066 of record NW_028277112.1, on the reverse strand, counting down.
GGAAGACTGGTTAAAGTATGTGACCCAAAGAAGCAAGTCGTTCAAAAGGCATTTGATGCTGCTGGAATTCAACTATTGATATTCGACTATTGTTCTTGAAGACAGTCCACAGCTACCTGAGCATGCCTCACCAACTCTGGCTTCATGGAAAAAGGTGGAAAACATTTGGGGCCCAGTGGGTCAAACTAACCAAGAATCCCTTTGAGAAAAAAAAGAAAATGTTGTGATGTGTGATGCCCTGCTCAGAGAAACTGAGACTGCTATACACAGATCTGGTATGACATTGCAGGAAGGGTGCTATTTTCCAGTTACCCATATCAGGGATATATATGATGGGTAGGCTTCTGAGGCCCTTCAAACCCATTAATAACTATCACTTTCTAATGATTTACATGGGAATTAATGACACTGTGAGAAAACCTTGAATATATTGTTGACAATTTTATTTGTCTGAAAGTGGAAGAAATAATCTAATGCTTACCAACTGGGAGGAAATGGTTAAAGAAGTGAGGGTGCCTGGAACCTTGGGAGAAAGTGACCATGTTATCCATAATACCTAGGGGAAAAGGAATAGAGAAGAGTCAGACATATATTTGGATTCAGAAGAGCAGATTTTGATAAACTCAGAAAAAAGGTAAGCTTGATTTGAAATCCTGGAAAAAAGTCTAGAAAGGATGGGAAATCCTGCAAAGCAAGATAATGATGGTATACTTGCAGACAATTCCTACTAGAAGGAAAAAATGGGGTGTATCTAAAAAGACCAGTGAGGATACACACAGAGTTTTCTAAAATGCTAAAAGGAAACAGGGATATATATAAGCGGAAAGAGGGGTGTATAACCAGAAAATGAAACAAGGCAATTGCCAGAAATTGTAGAGATTGTGTTAGAAAGTCTAATGAAGAAGGAGCTGAGGCTTGTGAGAAATGTTCAAAACAACAAAACACACTTTTCAGGTATATCAGGAATAAAAGGAAAGGGGAAAAGTCTATACTATAGCAAGAGTTGAACTGGTGACGATGATGGCAATAAGGCAGAATGTCTTAACTTATATTCTACATCTGTTTTCTCTCAGAAGAGAAAGGAAGCCTTAGCTGGCCATCATTGTGCCACTAATGGAAGGAAGAGCTGCAGCTCAGGATAGACAAGGAAAAGGTAAAAGATCACTTAGCTAATCTGAATGAATAGGTTACTGAAGGAACTAGTGGAGATTATTGTAAATCGCTAAGGATAATCTTTGAAAATTCTTGGAGAACTGGCTAAGTCCCAGAGGACTGGAGGAAAGAAAACATTATCCATATCTTCAAAAAAGAGAAGGACAATGACTTGGGAAACTACAGACCTGCCACTATATCAGCAAGGTCCTTGAACAGATCATTAAGCAGCATATTTATGAGCACTTGGATAGGAATGCAACAGTTAACAAGAGCCAGCATAGGTTTGTCATGAACAAATTATGTCAGACTAAATTTATTTCCTCTTTTCATATATGTATTTATTTATTTATTAAATTTGTATGCTGCCCATCTCCCCCAGCGGGTGACTCTGGGCAGCTCACAATTAGTTAAAATTAGTTGTTTAATAAATCAGGATGGATACAAGAGTACCTTGACTTCAGCAAAACATTTGACAGATTTGTTCATGATATCCTTATTAATAAAATGGTAAAATATAAGCTAGATGATAAAACCAAACAGATAGTTGGAGTAGATGACCTTGGAGGTCCCTTCCAGCTCCATGATTCTATGATATCTTGCCCAGAGAGAATGAAAATTGTAGGACTATCATTTTTATTTGCAGGCCAATTAGGCTGAATAGCTGAAGTCTGAGGAAAAAACTTTATGTTATACATAAAGGCATCTTAATTGTTGCTGAAAACAGTGGTTAAGATTCATGCTATTATATTATTTTATATGATTATAACTATTGTTTAATGGGCTTCTCCTTTAGAAGCTATTAAAACATCCTTGCGTCATGGACTCACAGCAGTGGTGAAAATGGTACTAACCAGTATTAAGGATGAATCATATGTAATAAAATTATATAATCATCACCACATGAATTGATTTAATGAAACTAGCCTAAAAAGAACCTTTATGCATTGAATAATTATTATTAATTTGTTGATTTGGAGGAATTAAAATTCTGATTATTTGTTAGGGTCGATAAGAATGACTTTAACAGCTGTTCTTTTGATGTGCTATTTCAGTGATAGAATAGTGGATTAATGCAGGTAATTTTTTAAATAATTGCTTCCATAATCCATTCCCATTACTTTTCAGACAGAATCTGAGGTGAGCACTTAGAATCAAAGAGCCGAGTTCCTCTAGTCCAACTTCTGCTCAGTGTAGGAGCATCTTATGACAGATGACCATACAGTCTCTGACAGATGACCATCACCAGCAAATGAGAAGTCATACTTCATTTGGCAGCCTGTTCATAGGCTGACAGCTTCTATAGTCAGGAAGTCACTCCCAATGTCTATCCAGAGCCTACATCCTTGCAGCATTAACCCATTGGTTCTGGTTCTGTCTTCTAGGGCACTTTCCCTTTTATCTGGCAACCTCGGATGTTAGAAGACTGCTATCACATTTCACCTTTTGTTGTCTTTTATAAAGACTAAATGTATCCAGTTCTTTAATTGTTCCTCATAGGGCTTGGTTTCCATATCCCTCACTCACTTGTAGCCTTCCTCTGAACTCACCCTAATTTGTCACTGTCCTTTTTGAACTGTGGTTCCTAGAACAGGACACAGTAGTCCAAATGGGTTCTGTCCAGGATAGACTAGAATGGAACAATTATTTCCTGTGATCTGAAAACTGTTCTCCTGTTAATGCACCCCTAGATAGCACTTGACTTTTTAGTGGTTGCATTGCAGTGCTGGCTCATGTTTAATCTGTGATTAACAAGGTCACCCAGATCTTTTCATATGTACCTACTGCCAAACCAGCCTATCTCATCCTATACTTGTGACTTACAGTTTTCATACCTAGATGCAGAAGTTTACATTTCTCCTGGAAGTTTAAATTCCATCCTATTCATTTCAGCTTGTCTGGACTGTTATGAATCTCTCTTTCATCAAAAGTGTTAGCCATTCTCCAGCTTTGTGTAATCTGCAAACTTTTTAAGTGTCCCCTCAACTCTCTCATCCAACTCATTGATAAGAATGTTGAATAGCATGGGGGCTCCAGGGGCCTGGAGCACTTGATACTTCTGTTGAAGCTGAAAGAAAGACAAGCAGAAATTCAAGCAAATAATTTATAGCTTAGATATTAAAGAAAAATATTAATTGGAATGGTATAAGAAATGAATATATCTTCTGTGCTAACACTGTATATATTTTTTCTGAGTTAATTCAACTGACAAAAGAGCAGAGGAATTTTGAATTGTCTCATCATTCTGTACTTCCTATGACACATTTCCATTTATTTTAGAGGCAATTGCTTAAATGTGAGTCATTTTGGAGATATCTAATTCCAGCTAGTTCCACAACTTTCTGATAATTCTTGCTTCATTTGTTTAAGTTAAATTCACATCAGTTACTAAAGACACCAAGTATTTTACCACAGTCATGAAGTAGACGATTTAAATTCACTTTAGAAGAATCAAGTTCAACCTGGGAAAAAGAACATTCATCTTGAATTATCAATAGTCCTGAGACTAGAGAGCAGAACAAAGCATACACTAATCCCTATCACCAATCAGGGAATCAAAGGCCACTGGATGTTTGCACCTCACGTAATTACAGAGGGAAAAGAAACAGCTATTAAGGATTAGCCAAAGGATTAAAATGGGCAGTGTGTATGTATCTATATTTAGATTTTTTCCCCTGTACTTCTAAGTTATTATGGTGATCATTTGATTGAAGTATACGTCTTTTTAAAATGGGTTGATTTGATGCATTATTTAAGAAGGGCAATATGTTGTTTGATTCAAACATTTGGACTGGCTTTCTTCAGTGGTTTCTTTAGCAAGTGGAATCTTGATTCCTTATTTCATATTTGAGAAACATTGTTAAATGTGTAATTTATTTCCATCTTCTGTGACACCTGGATCCTCTCAGCCAAAGCAACCATATAATATTAGCCAAATATTATTCAGCACATCTGGATATCGTCCTATAGTCTGCCAATTTTACTTTTGCTTTGGATATGAGACTGCACTTGTGGTTTTGATCAGCATTCTCTGCCTAGACAGCAGCAGAGAAAATTGTAGCCTACTGATTTGGACTAGCCTTTGATGGCTATTGTACCTTAGTTACAAATAGTGGCAATCCCTGAAAATTCTCCATTCTCAGGCAATGGGAGGAAGGCAAATATAGTCCCAATCTTTGAAAAAATAAGGAAAAAAGGGGGAAATGATTGATCAGTCAGTGTGATCTCACATCTGAGAAATGTATAGCTCATATTATAAAGTGATCAATCTGTTATCACCTTGGACTACTTTTAATATTTATACAAAGTTAACATGAATGTATTAAAATTAGATTTTGAAATACTAATTTTATTTTATTTTTCTATCAGCTAACTTCTTTAGTAGGTTATGGAAATGCTGTAGACCTATTTTAATTTCAGGAACACAATTGACATAGTATTTCAGGGCATTCTAGCGAAGATAGTTACGTATTGGGAAAATGGCATATCTATTTGAGGGGGCTCACATCTGGTTTGAAAGTTGAACTCAAATGATACTCATTAATAGTTCCTCATCAAACTTAATAAGGTATCAATTGGAATGCCACAGATCTGATCCTAGTATTCTTCAACATTTTCATTAATGGTTTAGATGAAGAAATAGAATTCTTATGAAAGCTGCAGATGATTTAAATTAGGCAGAATAACCAATAACCTAGAAGAGAGAAACAAATTTCAAAAGGGTATTGTTAATGTAGAGAAATGGGCAGACTCTAATTGATGAAATTTAATCGAGACAAATGTATAGGTCTTCACTAAGGGGAGATGTGCTTATCTAAGATCAGGTGTTTTATCAGCCTCAGCCCCACAGTAGAGATGCAGAATGGTGATTGGCATGTGGGAGACTCTGCGGCTGACAGTGGCACTGTTCCATAGATAGCTGGATGTAACGCCTTATACAGTGTGTGTGAGATAAACTAGGATTGTGGCTGCTGCACAGCTGTATCCCTACCTGGGTTGCTGGACCTCATCACAGAATGGTTGCTGGAGCCCACAGAATTGTGGTACCTGGAGGTTTCAACTTACCATCCCTAGATGAGGAGACAGCCCAAGAATTCATGCCTACCATAACAACCAGGATTATCCCAGGTTATACTGGGCCCAGCATATATAGGATGCCACATATTGCAACTGTTTGTTTCTTATCTTGGAGCAATTGAGATATGATCTGAAAGTCAGGAATACATTCATCAATCCCTTGTCATGGTCAGATTACTCTCTGGTCTTCTTGGATTTATCTTGGCTTCTCAGAGAGGAAGCACTTACTAGATCAGTCTACCCAAGATAATTGATGCACCTGGAAGTGTTTCAAAGGTCACTTAGGAAGTTTCTTAAAACTCTGGAAGGCAGTTCTGTGGAGGTCCTAGTCAACCAATGGAATTCAAAGTTGATGGAGGCTCGTCACAGGATTCCAAGTGGCTTTTTTCTACTTGCTAACCCTGAGGGGATGCTTGATTTTCCAAAGAAATGTGAGAGATGAAATGTGAGAGGAATGCCTAAAGTATTGCTGGTATAAAACAAAGAATGAATGCAGCCAAACTTGGATAAGAGCTCATAAATGAGTCAAATCTTTGTGATAAGAGCTGTGAAGCAGGCTTCTTTGCTGTTACTATATCCACAGATAGCCACCTACCAGATTTATTTAATATGACTGAGAAGAACTTCCACTGGGTTATTGTGAGGAATTTGCTCAGTACCTGGAAAATAAAATATATCTGTATGAACCAGGTTCAGTTGAGATGATACTGTTTAGTGTAGTTACCTGGGATCAGCTTGAGCTGGTAAATCTTGAGGAGATGGACAGGGTACTCTGTGGAGTGAGCCCATCATTTTTTGGACTAGATCCCTGTCTCTCTTGGCTAGTAAAAGTAGCCAAGGGGGTGATAGGAGGCTGTGTACAAGAAGTGGTTAATATGTTTTTAGTAGAGTGGTGGTTCCTGGCAGCCTTGAAAAGAATGCTGTTGCAAGAAGCTGTCTCTTGACTTAGCTGTTTTGGATATTATCTGGAAAGGTGGTAGAGAAGGTGGTGGATGCATATCTACAGAAACTTCTGGAAAAAACAGATTATATGGCTCCTTATCAGTCTAGTATCAGGCCTTGGCTATGGGACTGAAGTCTCATTGGTTGCCCTGTGTGATGATCTCTGATGAGACTGGGATGTGGGAGTGTAACCCTTCTGGTCTTGCTTGATTTATCAGTGGCATTTGATACCATTGACTGTGGCATTCTGCTACACTGACTGCAAGGACTGGAAGAGTGGAGGCACCATGTTGTAGTGGTTTTCCTTCCTGAGAACCTGATTCTAATCATTAGTGGTGGACGGAGAAGGTAAATTACACAATTTTTCTGTTATGGCATGCCACGGGGCTTGGCTTTCTCCCCACTTTTGTTTAATATCTACATGAAGTCAATGGGGGAGGTCATACATTAGCACAGGGTGGGACATCATCAATATGCCCCTGGCCAACAAGTGATGCAGTGGAGATACCTACTTGGTGCCTGGAAGATGTTAGGGTCTGAATGAGGAAAATTTAATTAAAAAACTAAATTAAACAGGAAAAATTAAACAGATTTAATTCTAGCAAGACCACATGGCTGTCCCTAACAGAAATCATTGAATTCCAGAGATATACCATCTTTGGTTTTGGCAGGGTTGTGTTCTCTTGGATGGAGCTGGCTCACAATTTGGGGGTTCTCCAGGACTCATGGCTCCTGCTTGAGCAGCAGGTAGAGGCTGTGGCCAGGAAAGCCTTCCCACAATTACATTTGGTGCACCAATTGTGCCTGTGTAATGCTTCAAAAGCTGTATCGGGAGGTGTTAGGTATGGCTGAGGCCTCTATCGCTTCACGATTTGTCTGTTGCAATTTGCTCTACATGAATTTTCTCTTGAAGACTATCTGAAGCTTGAACTGATTGAAAATCCCAAAAACAAAATCCCCAAAACAGTAAAACAATTGAAACAGTTAAAACCCATATAAACAGGCAGCCTGGACTAAAACAACTAGAACAATAAACAGTACAGACCAATATGTAACAACTACGTTAACCCCAGGCCTGGGAACAATCTGTGAAGGAAGAGTGAATGGGTTGAGAGGAAAGAAGAGACTAAGAAAATTGTGGTCAGTGCAGCTGATGAGTTCCTGAAAAAAGAGTGCAAAGTTTAAAGAACAAAAGACAATGAATTGGCATGTGGTAGAAGCAAAGATGGTTTGCAAGAACAAAAATATGTGGAGTGATATTGTGAATGACATTGATATAAACCAGATTCACCTATATTTCCTTTTCTTATCTCATGCCCTTATTTGTTCTGATTTACTATTTTCTTCTTCTCTTTTTATGCTTATTAAATATTGCTTATCCCAAAGGTGAATTGTGTGATGTAGGTATGCATGTATATATGACACAGAGTGTCAAAATGCTGTTTTCACAGGAAAAATATATGCTTCATTTTTTGCATACATTCCTTCAGTTTTATTCAGCAAAACAGAACAGGTTTGGTCTTAAATTAGGACTTTATTGTTTTACTTAATATCATATGAATAAATTATTATAGTTTAAGTAATATATTTGTCTAATCTGATGTCTCATTGTTTTTTAAAACAAAAATCAGATTTAAAACATTGATGGCATTTGTTTTAATATTTTACTCCAGATAATTATTTACCCTTGGAAAAATTGGCTAATTAGTGTGTATAAAGGTTTGGATTGTTTCTAGTGTCTTAACGTTATTTTTGTTATCTTCCCAATATAAGTGTAAATGAAATACTGCTTCAAATTTATCTTCCATTGTAACATTACCCCTATTTCGGTGTGGTTTTTTATTTGTTTGTTTTAATGGAGAATCAGTAGCTCTTATAAAATTCCTAACTGGAGTTTTTTCTTTGTTGTGCCATTAAATATTTCACCCCAAATGCAGGGGTGTTTAAACACTCTTAAAATGATTCTTAATGTCTAAATAAGATTTTAAAGCTGTTGCAGTTTATTTTAACAAGAGATAGTAAGGCTGTTTATGAACTGAAAAATGCTAGCTTTTTAAATTTTTATGTATGTTAGGAGTTCATGATTCAGGTTTGGTCAAAGATAAAAACAACTAGCATTTGCCTGCACCCATGACTAAACAGGGTTAAGGAAAGTGAAACCTCTGTATGGTATCAGTGCAAGGAACATTGATGCCTGATGTTGGTCATATATATTTTACTGTCTTGAGTATTCTGTTAGTCAAAAGCTAATTCTGTGTTTTCTCTGAACTCTTTTCAGTGGTGTTATCAGGGAGAGTGCGTTCCTTTTGGCACTTGGCCCCAGAGCATAGATGGGGGTTGGGGTCCCTGGTCAATATGGGGAGAGTGCAGCAGGACCTGCGGGGGAGGAGTCTCGTCGTCCATAAGGCATTGTGACAGTCCAGCGTAAGTAGCTAAAGTAAGCCATCGCCAGCAAAAAAGACATATTTGGAACTCTTTTTAAGTGTGGATTCATATTTTATTTGTCAAAATGCTTCAGTGCTATCTCAACTTATCTTTAGAACAAAGACCCATATCAACTAGCTAGAAAAAGATTACTTGACATTCTTTCAAATGTTTAAATATATGCATTAAGCATAGATAGATTTTACATTTTATACTTAACAGGTAATTTCTTCCTCTTGAAGCTCCACTTTTGTTAATCTAACAGTTAATAAATTCTTATTCATATATGAATTGTTTTGAAAATATAGTAATATATAGTTTGAAGTTTTTAAATTATTTGTCTATATGAGACACTTAATGCAGATATATATTATTTTATGCAACATAGCCATCAGATAAAACCTTTTTCCCAAGAGCGCTATTAGTTTACTATTACTAAACCATTATTATTTACTATGTGTAAAATCTTTGTTTTTTTTCTTCCTGTCTTGGTATTCCAAAAAAGAGAATTCCTTATTTCATTGCTGTTAATTGGGCAGGAAAATATTTGCCTTCATAATGATGTAATTATCTGATTATTCTGAAGATAATGTTTTATATAATTTCTAATGTCCCACTTCCAATCTGTTCATTCATTATGCCTAGTAGGTATAAGCAAAGCTCTTAAACCATATATCCATCTTTTGCTAGCAATTATGCACACATGTATACCTATAATATACATCATTTAATTTCTTTGAAATCTGGAATCTTATGCTGAAAAGCCAATAAAGTAAATTGATTATAAAAACTGCTGTTTGTCTTCAAATCTAAAGTTATAAATATCCTTTTTCTTCCTTGCTTTCCAGAACATATATAGCCAAGGATAGAAAACTTTAATTTTAGCTTCAGTTCGATTAATCTTGATGATGATGATGATGATGATGATGATGATGATAATAATAATAATATCATCATCCATGGTCTCTCAAACCAGTAGCACCATTTGCTGAATCCAGTTATTTTTCTTCTGAACACTGAAAAAAAATAATAGAGCCTTGATGGCTCACTTACATTCCATGAGAGTATTCAACCATGAGGAGACTGTAAAAGTTTTCATTTCTTCTGTACAATAATAATAAAGGTGACTTACACATTAGAGTAGATAAAGTAAACTGTAGCTATATTGGTGCCATTTCAGATGTTACCAATTCCTAATATTTGTGCAATAAGGTTTGAAAGGAAATGATTGTTATTAATCACAAATATGTACATATACAGAAAAAGTAATTACAGTTTTTTATAGTAAAAATAAAATTGCTGTGAATCTATAATATAATAGGAGATAATAAATTCTCAACTTATAGTATGTAGGGAAATTAGTCCAATATCTTAACAACTGTTTTTTGTATACTGACCAGTTGCTTGTCTTTTAGTAGGGTGATAGCTTTTACATTCCTTCCAGCGGTTGCCTTCGGGTTTCACATCCCTTTCAGCAGTTACATATAAATCTTATATGTAAGAGTCATCAATGTAGGATGCATGTTTAACAAGTTGGGGAAAGCATGCACAGCATGGCTTCTGGAATTCTTTCCAGCTGTTTTACTAGCGTGGCCATAAGAGGCATCTTTCTGTTGAATAATAAAATAACATATTGAATGTGATTTTTTGTCTGTCTCTGCTTTTCTGTCATGTTGTGTCTGTGTAAGTGTGTACTGGGAAGTGTAGGGTGAGTTGCATATGTGCCATCTGGGTCATGTAACTAGGAGGAAGAAGGGAGGAGGTCTTAGGATGGAGCAGTCAATTGCATTTGGAGCCACTACCCAACTGTCTCTCCCATTGGAAAGCATTGGGGAAACCTGGAATGTGTTTCTCCATAGCCCCTAGCTGGATCTGGCCCATTTTTGAGCTCCTAGCTTCTCCCCCATATCAAATTTGATCCTGTTCTGTTCAGTCTTCAGAGAGTTATCCTGCTGACAAACAGAATCCTAAGCCTATTTACATAATTAATTTCAAACTTTCTGTTGACTTGGAAAGAATAAAAACATAAGTGCAATGTTTGACAATCCTTTTAAACCCAATAAGTTTGTCTTACTCTTAATCCTTTTATTAGCATAGAGAGAATTACAGGAATTTGGCAGCTAGGGGTTTGCCTAGCAATTTGGGGTTGCCTTGCACCAAGAGCCAGACTGGATGGATAATTATTTATAGAATTCTACATTATTATGTGCAAATACTGCTGTCTTCATGTGTTTTTGCTTCTTGTATGATTTCATCTCCTTTGCTATTCTCCAACCTTATGTTTACATCTGCTTTTTTATTCTTATCATTTCATTCAAAAGCTTTTTCCCCATACTTTTTGTGCTTCCTCAAAAGCTAGCCAAAATGCTACGTGAAACAGCTTTACTTACGGAGCTAATTCATATAGCATGTTTCTGTTACCCACATCTTTTACAGTCATCTCTAGATTTCTGTTCATAGGGAGAAAATACTTTGCAAACTAGGTTGTTAAATTCCAGTAATTACAATGATTGGAAAATTCTAGTTCTATCCAGAATTTATAATACTATAATATGATATAATATAAATATTAAAGTAATTCCCATAGTATGTTTCCCCATATAACTAAATACCAGGCTTGAGTGATAATTGTAAAATGTGAAACATTTGGCAATTTAACTCAGACCAGGAAGTGACACAGCACAAAAAGGGGGAATTTAAAAAGGATGAAACCTTAAAGAAGTACTGTATATGGGTAGACTTCATTTATATTGACAGAAGGTTGGGGTCTTGTTCGCTTTCTGTCAGCTGTACAGTAGTGAATAGCTGATCTTTATGATCTGAGCCATGGCTTGGTTTTCATAGTTCCCACATTTGATGTCTGTCACTCTTATCTTATAATCTGTCATCCTATTTTGCATGGTTGCAAGAGAAAATGCAGGTAGAGCCTAGATCTTCAGAAGACTCAGGTGTTATAACCTTCTATACTGGGAAGGAAAATAGAACAACCATTTTACCTGCATCAAAGATGACAAGAAAGCAAAATAATGTTTAAGAACTGGTTCCTGACAAACTTTTCAATATTTTTACAATACTAATTCCTTAAGTTATCTCCTCCTACAGTACGGGTAGTCCTCGGTTAACGACAGTAATTGGGACCAGAATTTCCATCACTAACCGATGCCATCGTAAAGCATGACATTACATGACTACACTCCTTAGCAATGGCAGTTCCAGCAGGGGTGAGAGAGACTGATTTGCCCAAAGCCATCCAAAGTTACCTAAGGTTACCATTGTTAAGCAAATCACTGTGGGTTGTTAAACGAGGTCCTCATGTGATCGCAAGTTCCAATTTCTTGCTGGTTTTCCCTTTGACTTTGCTTGTGGGAAGCCAGCAGGGAAGGTGGCAAATTGTGATCACGTGACTGCAGGATGCTGCAACAGTCAGAAATCTGGGCTGATTGCCAAGCACCTGGATTGTGATCATGTGACCATGGGGGTGCTAAGCCCTCCAGAACTTCAAGGACTGGTTGTAACTACCACTCAGTCAGTGCCGTTGCAATTTTGAACAGTCACTGAATGAGTGGTCATTAAACGAAGACCACCTGTATATTCTTTTTGTGTGTGTGTTGTGGATGTATATGTGTGCCTTTGAATCAGTTTTGACTCCTGGCAACTGCCTGGACAAGCCCATTCAGATTCCTTGGCAACATTGTCAGAAGTTTGCCATTGCCTTCTTCCTAGGGGCGAGAGGGAGTAATTTGCCCAAAGCCATCCAAAGTTACCTAAGGCAGGGCAGATCTCACAGTCTCCCAGTTTCTAGCCTGGTACCTTTAAACACTACATCAAACTGGCTCTCAAACTGTATTTGAGAGAAGTACAATATAGTTCCATTTTTGGTTAGTATCTGAATGGAAGTTGGCCTATACTACTGAGGTTCTTGAAGAAAGGATGGGATAATAAATGTATTATATCCATCTGTCTCTCTCCGTTTGACTTCTTAATGTTTAGTAATATTCAATCACACTTTCATCTTCATACTTCTTATATTCCATGCATTAATCCTGTAAAATACAGTGTTGTTTCTTGTATATATGTATATGTTCAATGGGAGCTTACTGACTCAATCTTCTAAGCCTAGAAAATTTAAAGCTCTGCTTTTTTACAGCCTTGCAAGGCAATCTGCTATTCATCCTAATTCTGAATTTTCTAATCTTCATCCCTATAGAGCTCTCAGAAACTTTGTTTCACTTATTTCAATGAATGAATACCAATATAATTTGTTTCAGGTCCACTGAATATTTCATGCCAACAAAAAAATATTTTTTCTCCTCAACATCTTGATTATAATCTGTAAAATAAAAAGCAAAAAACTCCAAATATGCATTCTGAACTTTATGTCCAATTTTTTACTTTTATTTTATATACACAGTACTGTGCAAAAGTTTTGGGCAGGTGTGAAAAAATGCTGTAAAGTAAGAATGCTTTCAAAAATATACATTGTAATCGTTTATGTTTATCAATTTACAAATGCAAAGTGAGCGAACAGAAGAGAAATACAAATCAAATCAATATTTGGTGTGACCACCCTTTCCCTTTGCCTTCAAAACAGCATCAATTCTTCTAGGTACATTTGCACACAGTTTTTGAAGAAACTCAGCTGGCAGGTTGTTCCAAGTATCTTGGAGAACTAACCACAGACCTCCTGTGGATGTAGGCTGCCTCAAATCCTTCTGTCTCTTCATGTAATCCCAGACAGACTTGATGATGTTGATCAGGGCTCTGTGGGGGCCAAACCATCACTTCCAGGACTCCTTGTTCTTCTTTACGCTGAAGAGAGTTCTTAATGACATTGGCTGTATGTTTGGAGTCGTTGTCCTGCTGCAGAATAAATTTGGGGCCAATCACATGCTCCCTGATGGTATGGCATGATGGATAAGTATCTGTCTGTATTTCTCAGCATTGAGGACACCATTGATCCTGACCAAATCTCCAACTCCATTTGCAGAAATGCAGCCCCAAACTTGTAAGGAACCTCCACCATGCTTCACTGTTGCTTGCAGACACTCATTATTGTACCACTCTCCAGCCCTTTGGCGAACAAACTGCCTCCTGCTACAGCCAAATATTTCAAATTTGGACTCATCAGTCCAGAGCACCTGCTGCCATTTTTCTGCACCCCAGTTCCTATGTTTTTGCGCATAATTGAGTCGCTTAGCCTCATTTCCACGTCGGAGGTATGGCTTTTTGGCCGCAATTCTTCCATGAAGACCACTTCTGGCCAGACTTCTCCGGACAGTAGATGGGTGTACCTGGGTCCCACTGGTTTCCACCAGTTCTGTGCTGATGGCACTGCTGGACATCTTCCAGTGTCAAAGGGAAGTAAGCATGATGTGTCTTCCACCTGCTGCATTAAATTTCCTTGGCCGACCACTGCATCTACTGTCCTCAACGTTGCCCGTTTCTTTGTGCTTATTCAAAAGAGCTTGAACAGCACATCTTGAAACCCCAGTCTGCTTTGAAATGTTTGCCTGGGAGAGATCTTGCTGATACAGTAAAACTCCCTTGTGTCTTGTTGCTATGCTCAGTCTTGCCATGGTGTATGAACTGTGACATGAAACTGTCTTCCACAACTTCACCTTAGTAACAGCGTTTGGCTGTTCCTCACCCAGTTTTAAGCCTCCTACACAGCTGTTTCTATTTCAGTTAATGACTGTGTTTCAACCTACATATGTAATCAATGATCATTAGCACCTGCTTGGTATACACCTGACTCTAATCCTACAAGATCCCTGACTTTGTGCAAGTGTACAAAGTGTGCAAGTGGAAGAATTGATGCTGGTTTGAAGCCAAAGGGTAGTCACACCAAATATTGATTTGATTTAGATTTCTCTTCTGTTTGCTCACTTTGCATTTTGTTTGATTCTGGGTCAAGAAATCACCATATAGTGATGTTATGATGTAAGAACATATTATATCATAAATGGCTGATTTCATGTTAAGAGTAAGAAGCAAATCTAAAAACTATTAGAATTCTGTCATAAAATCCCCATCATCAGTTCAGGTCATTTTTATTATTTTTTTAACTAGCAGTGTGAAGATAAAGACATTTGCATAGATACATGTATACTCCATCATACTATTTTTGTTTCAGGGTAAATTATTTATCTAAAAAAAAAAAAGTTAAAAATAGTAAGCCATAGAAATTAAAAAGATGAGATAAGAAAAAGAAAACACAACTAAAACAAGTTTATACAAATGCTATTCACATTTCTATCCTTGCCAACCATCCATACACCACTTCATAATTGCTTTTTGCTCTTTAAACTCTCCTTCCTCTTGACCCATTCTCTCTCTCTTTATATATTCGTTTTGTAATTCAGTTGTCACTTACTCTTCCAATATGACCAAACCACCTCAACATACTTCTTTTGTACTGGTCACTCACTTTGGTATTCAATCCATATTCTTTCTTGAATCTATCACTTCTTGTATTCCCACATACATTTTTTATGGAACCTGTTCCCAATGCGAACAACTGTTATGTTTATCCAGACATATTTAGCTTCTACTTCCATATAACAATGGGAAGAACTACACTCTTATGCACAGCCATTTTCATTTCCTATGAAAAACATTCCTTGCAACAGACCACATGCTACCTTTCTGCCAGCATTTGCACATATTATATGTTTCCATCTTCCAATCTTTAGTAAACCAGGGTACTCAGACAAAGAAAGAGATAGAGTAATCAAGGTGCTCAAATTCATCTACATTCTGTAGTTTTGCATTATGAATAATTTGCAAATGCTTGTTCCAATTTCCATAACAAAGGTAACTGATTCCTTGAGGCGTTAATTTTCAGAAACATATCCCTCATTGCATCATACCAGTTATCTAAAATTCACTTCAGATCATTCAGGTTCTCAGCCAACATCATTTCCATACAAAAATAAACATACATTAATATCTGCAAGAAACATACCAATCATCACCAAACGCATTCTTTATATTTATCTTAAATACGTTGAAGAACCAAGAGAACATTACACATCTATGTCCTCTGCCTTCTTGATATTGAGTCATTTGCTAAGTATTTCATTTATACTTATCTGTGCTTTACTTCCAAAACCTGCCACTGTTTTTACATTTAACAGCTAATGTTGAATTCCATGTTCAGTCAACTATTCCAAACCTACATTTTACCTTTTACATTTTATCATACACGTTCTCCAAACATACATTGAACTTTTTCGTATTTATACATTTTTCAGTGACTTGTGAAGAGCAAAGCCTTGGTCTGTATACCCCTGTGTGGCATAAAACCAACTTTTGTTCATTCTTACCTCTTTTAATTTCTCAGTCAGAATTCTTCCAAATACCTTTTCCAAGTACAGTTAACAAAGTGATTCCCTTGTAGCTTTTGCATTCACTTTTACTTCATTTTCTGTGCATAACGGAAGAATAATGATGTTCTTCTTATCATCAGGGACAGATGCAGTTGTCATGCATTCATAAAAAAAAGTTGAAAAACTACTCCATAAGGGAACTACATCTGTTAGTTAACATTATTACAGTTACACCAGCTACACCTGCAGCCTCAGTATTTTTTTTTTCAACATTCTTACATTTATGATTTCCTTTTCATCATTTTTCCCCTTGGACACTAACAGTCATTAGGGTCAGTTCTGCTCTTCAGCATATAATTCCTATACAAATCTCTAAAATACTGTGAGCTTTCTCTTACTTCATTTTCATCTCAAATAATTTAATCAACTTTATTGGTAATTTCCTTTTTTCTGCAGGGGGCTCCTCCTTTAGCCCAGTTCACCCATTTCTGACACAAGTTTTTATTTCCATCAAGGTCACTCTGTATTTTCTCTCCCACTTTTACTCTTAACTATTTCTTCTTTCACTACATTTTTGCAACTATTTTTTCTCCCTATTCATATTATAAAATACCTTTGCCTCATCCTCGTTTTTTGCAACATTATTTTCTTATGTGCATGCTTTTCTCATCCACAGCCTTTTGCATTATACCAAGCACCCTTTATCATATTTCCTATTAACATAACTCCACATACTTCTGTGGCACTCTGTAATATTATCCTTTTCACCCTGATCTTAGCAGCTACAAAATCCTCTTCCCTTACATTCATTTTCAGTTCTGTCTATTGGCAGATGCACCTGTCTTAATATTTTTTTCATAAAAGACACATACCCTTTCTCTAATTGTCAGCCTTGCAAGTAATACAGACAACAAGCACACACAGAAGTACTAGCTCTACTTTATTGTAAGATTACATTAATAGAATCTTGCAAGTCTGAAAGAACATTTCTCCCCCATTGCCTTTACAGCCCAAAAAACCAGGGAGGATCTCTTCTGAGAACTTTGCCCCACCCACATTCCTTCTGTGGGCTAAGCTGCCGCTTATCTGACCACTGACCTGGCTGTGGCTCTTCCCTGTCTCCCAAGGTCATTCCCACATACCATTACACCAATGTAGAAGAAAACCTTGCAAGCCCACTTACTAATGCCACATCCCACCAGTTAGGAGGTAT
Organism: Python bivittatus; assembly: GCF_059951505.1. Taxonomy (NCBI): domain Eukaryota; kingdom Metazoa; phylum Chordata; class Lepidosauria; order Squamata; family Pythonidae; genus Python; species Python bivittatus. Next base: position 1,170,930 of record NW_028277112.1, on the reverse strand, counting down.
ATGCAGTGTACCGGCACCCTGTCAGACTGCATTTGCAAATCATCTTTTTAAAATATAAATGCATATTTCTTCTTAATAATCAACTGGTGTCTTCAGTTGCAATCCTATATCCAAGAAGTAAGGAGTTACTTAGAAGTAGATCTCACTGAACTCATTGAGGCTTATTTCTGACTAGACATTTGTAGCATTACCCAAATTCTTAAAGTAGTACAAGTTTGTGATTGATACATTTTTTTAAAAATCCTATATACATTCAGGAACTTGTGCTTGTCCGATGACGTTTTTCCACAGTGTGTAATATCACAACTATACTTGAAACATTCTTCGAGTTCAGACATAAATTTCCCATGCAGATTGGCTACTGCTCTTCAAGGCACATAACATGAAGAGCTTGAACGTTCAGAAGTAAATCACAGTTCTTTCAAATCACATATTAAAATAAAGCACTCAAAGTGATCATATAAATAACCTCTATTTTAATGCCAGTTCTGTTTAATAATGGGAAATAATATTTTTAAAATTTTGATTCATCCTAAACATTTCGTGACTAGCAAGTAAATACTTAGGCCTAAAAGAAATGACTTGCTGAAATGGAACATTACAAACTATAATTACATGTCAATGTTACAGGCTTTTACTGGTGCTGAATACAGATGTTTATAATTTATTTAACTAATTAGAAGAAAAAGAAGTCTTTCTACATTTTTTTTATTGTGATAAACCCAGAAACAAATATTGAACATTAATTTTTTAAAACATTTATGAATATCTATTTTTCCATCCAAATTTTTAATACTCCAGTCTGAAGTTTTTTAAAAAACAGTATACAATCAATTTGGTTATATGATTTTTAAAAATCATTATAACTTCTTGAACATATATTCATAAAAATTTATACTATTTCTTCCAGACCTTCTGGTGGGGGAAAATATTGCCTTGGAGAAAGGAAACGATATCGCTCTTGTAACATTGATGTGAGTAGATCAAAATTAACTTGAAATCTAATCAAATATACCTGTATATTGGTCAGAATTCTGTTTATACAACATAAAGGGCAAGTAACGTACAGTACAGACCCCAATATGTACACATCAATACTGAAAAGCTAACATTGGATCTAACAAGAAGATACTGAGAATAGAACCATGTCAGCATTCACTATTCCTTTTGTAATTTAAAAAGCATTATTCCCTAAAGTTCTAATTATTCATAAACAGAATCATCTTGGTTACATATTTACCTCAAAAACAAACTAATTTTCTTTTTCCCTCCTTTGAGCCTTTTCATTTTTGGGCCTAATGTAGATGAATTGTTCCAAATAGACTTTTTATTTGCCCTTTGGATTACATGTTTGCTATTAAAATTGAGGGAAGCAGGATCATTTATTCAAGCTGAAGACATATTTACCAGCTTCACCAGATATCTCTCACTTGGAAGAATATTTAATTGCAGTTAAGGGTTTTCTTCTAGGCCCTAGCAGTTGGATTTTGGGTTGCCTCAGAGTTTAATTTAAAAAAAATCTGTGTGAAACCATAGGAGAAATTTAAGCTAAAATGCTATCAATAAGCAGTTTTCCTATTTCCTTCAACTAGTCCAGGGAGATCTTGATAATCTTGAATACATATCTGGAGGCAGATTTGCATAGGATGAGGACAAACAAGCCATCATCTATATAACATAGATATGGGATGGTGGGAAAGCTTCAACTGGCAAGAACGGAGCAGCTTGTGGTTGGAGCCAAGTTCATATAATACCAATACTATTCCACATATATTGATCACCAAGCCAATTCATAGTACCAGATTATTTGAAGGACCTGCACTTGTACAGTATTAACCTGCCCAAATTTAAGCAATGTGACTTTTTTTTCTGGTACACGCAGCAGATTTCACACTACCAAAGTTATTCATAGAATTAGAAACTTCTACTAAATTTCTGTATATTCATGGTTATTATATACAATTTATTTCATTATATGAAATAAAGATGCAATTCTTTACATATTTACATGGAATAAACCCACTGAATTCAGTGTGGCTTTCATTTGTGCAGGACACATGCATAGTGAATGAAAGGTATAACATTTTACATGTGTTTATACAAACAAATCCTGAGTGTCTAGTGAATTGTGCCATAGTTCTGAAGTAATACATTCATTTTACATTTTAGGCTAACTTGTAAAAAAGATATTCCTGATTTAAAATGGGACACTGATCGATACATTGATTTTAGAACTTAGTGGTTTCTTGCAAGACATTCAGTCTGCTTAAAGAGACTGAAATCATGGCTTGCATCTGTAATAGCTTCCTTAGTGATTTTAGGTTTAATGAAAAAAAATACTTCACATGTATGTTCAAATTTCAAGTTCATCCATTTTTTTTTTTCATTTTTATTTTTATTAGCCATGTCCTTTTGGAGCCCGTGATTTTCGAGAAAAACAGTGTGCAGACTTTGATAATATGCCATTTCGAGGAAAATATTACAACTGGAAACCATATACAGGAGGTATGTGACGTTTGGTAATCTTGGCTATGATCAATCTCTGAGTCTTGCCCATGGAAGGCAGGATATGAGCTTCTCCTAAGTGGACCTTAAGGATGTGGTATATGCACCAGGGCTTTACAGGCTTTAGATTTGATTTTCGGAAGGTGCTTCAGAGTGCTCAAGGGCATGAGCACAGCACCCATCTGCAGATCTTTAAAGCAGATGTTTCTTTTCCTTGGATCACATCACAATTTCAGGAGGTAGCCATATGATCTTAGAAAAGATGAGGTTGCTTTAAAGAGTTGAAGGCAGGTGTCATGTCCAGCTCCCATGTTCTTTGAAGGACCTTCTCCAAATTATTTCTGAAGTGCTGCATAGCCCTGAAACGTCCTATTGCAGATGGTCATGCCTGATTGTACAATGTTAGATTTGTAACTGAGTTGGAGGTCGTGAAGAGGCTTAGGCCAGCCGTGCTGGACTTCACAAAGGATTGGACTATGCATGCAGATAATTTTCACTTGAAATATCTGGAGAGTTCAGCCAAAGTCAGGCAGTGACTGAATGACTGTGCTGGCAGAGTGTTCTTTGCTGAGTAAGATTTGCTGAAAGATGGAACGTGATGCAGGGCTTACTAAAATGTCATGGCTATGTTCATACATTTTATTAAACCATAATGTGGTTGGATGTTGGCTTAACAATATATGTACCATTATTCCTTGTATGTCATGATGTATTAATTAGCATAATTTATAAACCTGGCTGCTATGGCTTGTTCAGTTAAAGGCTCTGTTCTCTAAGGACGTATCCTAATGAAAGCTCCCATTATCTCATCCCTAGCTTATAGCTGAGTTGCCTGATATCTTGCTATGTGCATGATTTCTGGCATTTCAGTAGCAGCCATGATGATGGCATGATTAGGGCCTGGGATCTGCCCAATTCTTATTGACCACTTTGGCTGCAGTGTACACCTACACTTTTCAGCCCTGGCAATTGTCTGTAGTGCTTAATCTTCCAAACAGAAAGGGGGCTGTTTGCATGCCATTATATATTTTTTCTTCTCATGTGTTAGAATAATGATTCTATTAAAAAGTTAGTTATGTATGTAAATCTGGAATAATGCAACAGTCGCATGTTTATTCACTTTTGCAAAGTGACTGTTTTAGCAGCTGAATTGACAGAGAGGAATAGCTCCAGTGCCACGGCTAGGGGTGGGTTGGCACAAGAAGCAGCAAGCCCGTGCACCAGAATGTGTCAACAGTTCCCTGCCTGCTGTAAAGTGAAGGGGGGGGGGGAGAGAAAATGCGTAGGTGAGAGGTAGTGTGAGAAAGAGGAGCAAGAAAGAGAGAGTGAACAAGAGAGAATGGGAGAGAGAATGAGAGAAAGACTGAAAGAAGAGAAAGACTGAAACGAGTAATCTGCAGGTCATCGGTGGAATGGGTGCACGTTTCCTGGTGTAGTAAAGCAGGTAATGCAGAAAGCCCCCCCTCCCCAATCAGGATCTGTCAGACAGCTGAAGCCATAGGTCCAGCCATTTGTCAAAAGCACTTTCTTCCCCACCCTCACCCGCATTAGGAAAAGTGATGGGTGGCTCTTTTTTGCACATAGAATAAATTTATAGATTAAAGCTGTAAGGACAATACCACTCACCAGCCTTGTAACTGAGGCTAATTAGAACTTGGCTGTCAGGACAGAGTAAATTATTTTTTTGTATCCCTTTGCAGACTGGAGGAAAACACATTAAAGTAACTGTCTGGATGAGCTCTAAAAGAAACCAAGCATAGTATCGCATGGGAACCCATCACTGAATCACTAAGCTGCCTGAAAAGTCTACGCCATACTGGCAATATTTAACACTGTTTAATAATCCAGTGAATTATTAAATATTTAAGACTTGTTCAATTTAACGAAATCTATCAGTCCTAATCCTACAGCTTCATTCATCTCCTGTAAACTCTTGAAAAAAGATCAGCGACATGTTTTTGAAAAAAAGGATTAATATTAAATTGTATAGAATATTTCAAACTTTGGAATTTGATCTTTAAAAATGTTTTATTTGTCTAGGTGGGGTTAAGCCATGTGCATTAAACTGTTTAGCAGAAGGTTACAATTTCTACACTGAACGTGCTCCTGCAGTGATAGATGGAACACAGTGCAATGCAGATTCACTGGATATTTGTATCAATGGAGAATGCAAGGTACAATACTTCTTATATAATAAAGAATATTACATAAAAATAACAGTAATTTTAAAAATTCTGAACAGTACCTTCCTCTAATGAAACAGCTGTCAAGGAACTGCCTTTATTAATATATTGGAGTTGCAGTTCCAGAAGCACTGACATTTTACCTCATTTGTCCTATTGACAACTTAGAGCCATTACAATCGGAAATAGCAAGGAAGGGACTTATTCATTCATTCATTCATTCATTCATTCATTCATTCATTCATTCATTCATTCATTTCTCTCTGCTTTTTCCCTGATTGGAAAGCCAATTAACACTCTTGGATTTTCCCCTTTCGGCCTGCTTTTTACAGGAAAATAGATTACCTCTCCCTTCTTCTGTTTTCCTTTGCCATGGGAAAGCTCTAAGGTGCAGTCTTTCTGTTGGATCATGTAGCTTCCTTAATAAATGCCCTTATTACATTGTATTTTAAGCAATTGTCTCTAAATACTCTTAATGGGCTTCTTTATATTCAGATATATTCTCTGCTGAATATGGACACTTAATGTGGTTTCCAACCAGAGTTATCTCAGATTTCCTTATAAAAGTGTTATCAAACTGCCCACATGATTTAAAGAATTATGAGAAAAAGCAAAGAGCATTCTGAATGGAAACTGGACAGTGATCTCAAGCAATTGAGAAACTGGAAAGTCCTGAATTTGATCTATGTCCTTTAAAATGGAAATGCTTTGAGAAGCCGATTAGTTGGCAGCATCTTGCAAATTCAGCCACTGGCAGAACCAGAAAATGAGCAAAGATTTTGTAACACAGATGATAAAAAAGCAACTGGAATAATTTGCCTGATGGTAAGCAATTTAATTGTAGTTCGTTTTAGGAATAAAAAAATTGCAAAGGTTATGTTAAAAATATTGCAGAGACTATATGAGAAAAAGTCTATTAGTCCTAAAGTGTACCTAATCTTGAAGATATGTAATGGGAGGCTGGAAAAAGGATATAATTGTGAATTAAATATCATGCCATCTAGAAGTTGAAGGGGCAACTCTACCTAAAGAGCAGTCTATACTGGAGTGATGTTAAACAGTCCTTCCAAATATTGTGAGAAACCATTTAGAAGATTTTAATATACATGGACAACAGAGCAGAGAAATAAAGAATGGTACTTCTTACTGGAAGAATAAAAATTTATCTCAGGAAAGAAGGAAGAAACTAGAGAAAGATGACAGAATTTGAAACACTTATACAAATTCAATATCACCTATTCAGATGTATGTATGTAGGTGTGTGTGTGTGTGTAATATGGAGATGGAACAAATTAAAAATTGTATGATAAAGTGGATGTAAAACTCAGAGAAGTAATCACAGTAGAAAAATGGGAAGAGCTATGGAAAAAAATCAATAAAATCTACTCCAAGCTACAATTTAATGGAAAGCTGGTATAAAATGTTTTACAGATGGCATATAAGTCCATAATTAATTACCAAGATAGACAAATCTTACAATAATAAATGTTGGAAATGCCAAGCAATGAAGGAACATTTTATCATATGGTGGTCATGTAAAAATGCTCAAAAGTACTGGAAAGAAATAGTTCAAAATATTCAGAAAATTCTAAAAATAAAATCTGAATGGAAACCACAAATGTATCTATTAGGTATAATTCCAGAAAATATAAATGAAAAATATCACAATTTATTAAGATACATGCTGACAGCTGTAAGGACAAATCTAGCAGAACTCTGGAAAAGAGAAGCTTTGCTGATGGTACAAGACTGGGAGAATAAAATTGGAGAGTATGCAGCAATGACAAACTGGCAGTATATATCCATAATAAAAGTTTAACCAAATTAAAGTAGGAATGGCTTCCTTATATATTACACATCGCACACCAAGACAATTTAGACATTTGGAATATGGTTTCTAGGAAAAGAGTTAAGAAGCCAATCAGAAATAACACGTGAAGTGATGTCAGCAGATACTAGCAGTGACTTTCGATGTCTAACATTCAATGTAAAGAACAAATATTTAACTTAGCAGTCAAGGAAACAAATGGAAGGGAAAGGGAGAAAGCAGCACTAAAAAGTTCTTCTATGTTTTTACTCAGTAGTTGTTATTTCTTATTCTGTGTTTTGTATCTAACTTTCTAAAATCTCTAAAGGCTAAATAATACAAAAGAGAATGTTAGTTCAGCTGCCTTGAACAAATGCAAATTAAATACTCATAGAGAAAAGGAACTTGTGATGAGAAACAAATCAAGCCACATTTCAGAAGGGATGATCCAACAAGAGACAATAGAAGTAAAGCTGGCAGCAAAAATATGTTGACAAGAGAACTCTGAAAAGCATTATGAAGCATTATCTGCACTGACTGTGGTGTGACCAGTAACTTAATTAAAGACAGGGAGAGATTAACTTAATTAGACATGGATTGCAAAACTCTCATCCTGCAGATTGAAGGGAAATGCAAATAAGAGTGCACTACAAACTGGAGGGAAAAAAGGAGCAGTGGAACTATTTGGGTAGAATATACCACTGAAAGAAGCTTTCAATAAAATTTAAAGGGAACATTTTGTCACAGGTAGAGATGTGTTCCTATGAAAGGGAATCTTGAGAGTGGATTTGAATGAAATGAATTATATGATTATGTGAATGAAAAGGCCAAAACTGCAAAATACCACTTCATGAGACAGCCTCTTCCACTGGATAAAAGCTTGTGCGGCCAAGAAGTTCCTTCTGATGACTAGGCTGAATGTATTTTCTTGTAGCTTTAATTGATTGCTTCTAGCCCTATCACTGGAGGCAAGATGAAGGACTGCTATCATATTCCCTCCCCCCACCCTTAGTTGCCTTCTCGGTAGGCTAAATTTACCCATATCTTTTAACTGTTCATCATAGGGCTTGGTTTCGAGGCTCCTCACCATCATGATAGCCTGCCTCCAAACTTGCTTCGATTTGTCACTGTTCGTTTTCAAACTATGGTGCCCAGAATTGGATACAGTTCTCTAAATGGAGTCTGACCAGACCAGAGCAGACTGGAACAATTATTCCCCATGATCTGTAATCCATGTTCCTGGTAAAATATGGGCTAGATGGCCAAATACACCCAGATCCTTTTCACACAACAGACCAATAGAGGAGTTTAGAAAATCTGTCTTCTCACCATCATCCATTATCACTTCATCATCCTCTCCTTCCAATGGACCTGTCACTTCTTTGGACTTTCCAAAGAACTGTGGGTTTTGTTGTTGTTGTTTTGTTTTTGGTATTTCTCACAAGCCTCAACTCATTCTGAGCTTTAGCCTTTCTGACAAAGTTCCTACAGTTTCTGGAGAACACCTTGTTATTTGATAATGATGTCTTCCTTCTATTTCCTGTACATGTCCTGTTTCTCTTCAGCGTTTTAGACAACTCTTTAGATTTCTCTCATATTTCCTTCCTTGTTCCTGCAAAATTGTTTGTGATTACATTTTCAGCATTTCATTTCACAGAATTTCCCATCCTTTCTGGATATTTTTTTCTTTTATGATTTGAAACTGTAGAATCCAACTTATTTTCCACATTGGAATTTCTGTACTTTTTTCTCTTTACATACAGTGCAACACCCCTACCCTTTCTGTTAAGTCTGTTCCTTTTGAATAAATTGTAGCTTTCTAGCACTTTATATCAATCATGAGTATCATCCATTAAGTTTCAGTGATGCCTATCATATCATATTTACTTTCCTGAGTTAGGATTTCTAATTCTGATTATTTCCCATATTTTGTGCATTGATGTAGAAACATCTATAATTTTGACTGGCAACAGCTATTCTTGGCCTCTGTGTTATAGTTTCTCTTGAAACTTTGTATGCCCACCCAAATAAGACTTGAGAACAAAGCCAGCCCGTGCCTTATGAGAATGTTGAATATATCCCAAAAGGCAAAAGAACAAAACTGAACTCTAGATGTAAAGAATGGATGGTTGTTGGATATGTGCAAAAGTAAAGGATGTAGAATCCCTGATATTGCCATGAACACAATCAAGATGGCCGTGCAGCATACTTTGATGAGATTGAGAAGCCAGATACAAATGAAATGCTAGTAGGTGGTGGATTCAAGACAGCAGCAGCCAAGAGGGGAAGTTATTGTTAGCCTTGAGCCAATCAGGGAAGCTGAATGAGAAGAGGATACAGACTGAGCTCTAGAGAAGGCACTCAATTGCTTTTAAAAGGCTCTCCTGAATTACCTGCTTAGTGAATTCACAAATGGAGGGATGCTGCAAAGGAAAATATTAAATCTATAGAGGAAACCATATATAGACACTCACAGAACTACCTGAAGGAAGCAAGGCTGTAAGTTGCAAATGGATTCCCAAAATCGAGCACAACGTGGAAGGGACCATACTAGAGATGGTCCCCATTGATTGATTGATTATGTGCAATCAGGTTGGTGTTGACTCTTAGCAACCACATAGATTTTCTGCTGGAGGATGTATTCCTAACATGTTCATTCAGTCTTCCAGGGGTGTGGTCCCCAAATACAGTGATGTTTATGATCAGACATTTGCTCCAGTCATGAAGCACTTCATAAGGGTGTCTTCTCAGTATTACAGCAGCAAGGAAGATACATCTAGTTCACATCCTTCTTGCATGGAGAAAGGAAGGAAGAATTGTGAAAAAAAAATCAGGGATGAATGCACTACATTTGAAAGTCAGACCATCAGTAGTGTGTATGTATGCGCATGTGTGCATGTGTGCATGTACATGTATATGTAGTATAAATATTTAGGGGTGGCATATAAGGAAATAATGCTTTTGGTATTATTTATTTCTAAGTTGTCCTTACAGTCACAATACAAATTAGAATGGAAAATACCTAGAAGGCAATATTATTTCCAGTACTCGGTTAATCAGTACTGGTGCCCCTCAGGGATGTGTGCTTTCTCCACTGCTTTTTTCCCTTTATACCAATGACTGCATTTCAAAGGACTCTTCTGTTAAAATTTTGAAATATGCAGATGATACAACTGTCATTGGTTTAATTCAAAATGGAAATGAGTCAGCATATAGATGGGAGGTTCAACAGCTGGTCTTGTGGTGTGGTAGTAATAACCTAAAACTGATTACACTTAAGACCGTGGAGATGATTGTGGACTTTAGGAAGAATCCTTCTCCTATTCCTCCCCTTACTATACTTAACAGTCTAGTATCAGTGGTAGAGTCCTTCAGGTTCCTGGGCTCTATACTTTCCCAAGACCTGAAACGGACGTATAACATTACAGCCATTATTAAAAAGGCACAGCAAAGGATGTTTTTCCTGCGGCAACTTAGGAAGTTTAAATTATCCCAGGAGCTCTTGGTGCAGTTTTATAGGGGAATCATTGAGTCTGTTATCTGCTCCTCTATAACTGTCTGGTTTGGTTCTGCAACCAAACAGGACAGACTCAGACTCCAACGAATAGTTAAGTCTGCAGAAAGGATCATTGCAATCCATCTGCCTTCTGTAGAAGAACTATATACTGTGAGGGTCAAAAGGAGGGCAGAGAGGATATCTGCAGACTCTTCTCATCCTGGGTACAATCTGTTCCAACTTCTTCCTTCAGGACGGCGCCATAGAGCTCCTTATGTTAAAACATCCAGACATCAGAATAGATTTTTCCCTCGTGCCATTGCTTTGCTGAATACCATGTGATCTTTTTTTTGCTCTTATCCAAACGCACCGTTGATTTTGCTGTTATCACCGAAGATAAATTCCTTGTGTATGTTTTATACTTGGCCATTAAAGTATTAAAGTAAAGTAAAGTAAAAAGTAGATTCAACAATGATTTTAATAACTTAAGAATGCCATTAATTTGATCATTAACAACCTGTACTTTTAAGAGACAATAAATTCCTTTATTGTATAGTTATTCTGACTATATCCATTTTCAGCATGTCGGGTGTGACAATATTTTGGGATCTGATGCTAAAGAAGACAGGTGTCGGGTATGTGGTGGAGATGGGAGTACATGTGAAGCTATTGAAGGTTTTTTCAATGATACACTGCCCAGAGGTGGTAAGTCTCAAGACTTATACTACAAATTATTATTCTTGGTCTTACAGTCGGCCAGATGTTTAGCCTGCATTTGGCATTTTTATCCACCTATCAAGTCCTTCCCAAGGACCTGGGATAGGCAGATGTTGTTGTTTGATGGTGTTAAAGGTATCATCACAGGATGTAAGCTGTTCCAAGTAAAGCTGCCTTTTGCAATTGACTGATGGTGATTTTGCAATTGTCAATGCTGATGGTATTATTATTATTATTATTATTATTATTATTATTATTATTATTATTATTTTATTATTAATTGCTATTATTATTTGACAACTCTTTAACAGAGTAGTTAAGGCAGTAGCAACAATTTTTTTTTGTTCCTTACATTTCCATCATTGTAATAGAAAAGCAGTCTCTGTCTTGATTGTGATAAGAAATAATGTTAAGCTCTTTTGAATTCTTGCTATCTAATTGTGTTACAGAAAATTAAACAGAATAAGTATTGCTTTTATCAGTGAAACAATTGCCCTGCTTACCTTATAGGCTACATGGAAGTGGTTCAGATTCCAAAAGGTTCTGTTCATATTGAAATCAAAGAAGTGGCAGTGTCAAAAAACTACATTGGTAGGTTAATAATCTCATGATTTAATACAAAATCTGATAAATGTTGCTGAGTTCAAATAACAACTCTCAAATAGATTCCATATAATAGCATTGCACTGACTACACTTAATATGGTGTTGGGGGTGTTTTTGGTGCCTTCAAGTCAGTGTTGACTCCTGGTGATTGCCTGGACCAGTCCCTGCAGTTTTCTTGGCAAGGTGTTTTTGGAAGTGGTTTGCCATGTTCCTAGGGCTGAGAGAAAGTGACTGACCCAAGGTCATCCAGCTGGCTTTGTGCCTAAAGAGGGACTAGAACTCACGGTCTCCCAATTTCTAGTCTGGTGCTTTAACCACCATAGCAAACTAGCTTAATATGTAGGTGGCTGTTTGTTTATTTTTTAAAAAATAACACTATGAAAATGTTATTGGGACTCATTGTGGGAAACAGGAGTTGACATTCTTCCCACTATGATTCTGATAAAATTCACATTGAAATCTGATATTAAATTTGTGAAGATAACTTCCATTGGTACTAGAGTAAATGGTAGGTAAGGGGAAGGAACAGAATTCTATCTTCATCTCCATCCTCTCAATCCAAATTGAATTCTTCTAAGCTATTGTTCTGAAGAAAAAAAGTAGATATATTAAATACATACATACATACCATTTTTTATTTATAAAAATTCTGGCTTTTTTATTATTAAAAACAATCTCAAAGCAGGTCTTTAATGTGTTAAGTTGCATTTGTTTCCCTCACTATTGCAGAAATAGATCAAACAGGGTGTGGGCTAAATGATGAAGCATGCATTACAATTTTGTAATAGAAATGTCATGACTTATGTACTTATGTCAGATGGCTGTGTTTGTCTGATGGTTTATGTGAATGTGTCATTGTTTTGGAATCAGTGCTGATATGGATTAATTATGGATTAATTATGAATCTCTTTCCTTTTCAAATGTTTCCTCTTTGTAGGAATGACACAATGATTTCTCTGAAGCATTTTGTCAGTATTTTAAAAAACTGAGAGCTAGTAATGCTAGTAAACTAGAGAAACTTTGTATTACTTTCTTGTTTTCAGATGTCTCTGGAACAGTTAATACTTCGCATTAATTTATTTCTACTGTTGGGTAGTAAAAGTATAAGTAGTTCTGATGCTGGCTGGGGAATTCTGGGAGTTGAAGTCCACACATCTTAGAGTTGCTAAGGTTGAGAAGCACTGCTCTATGGCCTTGTTTGGTTGATTAGGAATAAGTAAGTATATAGATGAAAGTTCTGCTTAATCACTTCCACTTGGTTTCTGATGCTAGTGAAAGTGACTGAAGAAATCAGAAAACTTCTATCTGTGACTTCTCAAACATTATATCTAAACTGGTATAGATAATTTTCCCACAAGCCAGAATCATAAAGCCAAGAATAAACATTTAATTAATTAAAGAGGAAAATAGGGAGCTCAGTACAGGCATTTGGCTTCATATCCAATAATAAATGCTACAGCGGATAAAGCTGCTTAACATCTCACTGGAATCAAGAATATCATCAAGTAAAAAAGGGAGAGAAAACATTCTAAGCAGATTTGCTATTCCTCCCCATCTTTCTTTTGAATATTGTTCAAATACAAGTACCCACCACAAAATATTCTTGCCAAGCTATGGTCCCAAGCCAGAAGTTCATATTGCAGCCACAGTAATACAATTGTTTGTTAATTAATACCATGTAACTGGGTGACATCCTTGAGAAGAAAGAAATCCACTGATTATTTTATTGTCTATAGTTCTTTTGTTATAGAGTGGAAACTGAAACAAGAAAATATTAGAAAATTAACTCTAATTAGAAAACTAAAAGTATACTTTGATTATCACAAAATAATACCTAGAAACAAATAAAATATATTTGGAAAATAAATGTATACCATTATATTATGTATATGTAGCCATGAGTTCTGAGAAAGCATGCATAGCACTGTGCTATTACTGTGAAATATTTCCAGCAAATCAAAACTAACATTGGTACAGGGTCATTTGTAAAGTTGATCCTGGATGTAAAATTATTAGCTGTATCAAGTTATGCTGATTGTAAGCTACTTATATAATTTTATTTTCCCTTTGTACAAATTATTTTCTGAATATATGTTAAATATGAGGATTTGTATACCTATATTTTGAATCATTTATTGGTCAAATCCTTTTGCAATATCAGAAGGCAGTTGGCAATTAAAAAAGCACTGACATGGGATTAGGCAAAGTTGTCCCCCACTCTCCTCCGCATGATTTGAGTATTCTGCATTATAAAAACTAGAACTTTTCAACTGATTGCAGCTACAACATATTTTATCTACTCTTAAAATATTTAATAGTCACAACTACAATAACTTGATTGATTTACAATATTCTTTTAAAATATTGCTATAAATAGCAGAAATCTTGAGTATTAAGCTTGAAACACTTCCAGAATGATCAAAACGTTCTGTTTAAACACAATGCAATTCCTTCAAATTAAGTTGTTTCGAATTTTAAACAATTTAAATTTAGGATGCTTTGTACACCACTCTTTGTTCCTCCAGATCAGACCCCCTAAGTAAAGCCCTTGGTTTCCATTGTAGAGGATCTTGATAATGTAGCTCCATCTTCCACCTTGGCCACAACAAGCAAACAGGGATTAGGACGTAATGGCTCCTATGATACAGCTTTCCCTTCTCTTCATATTGCTTTGATATTTAGTGGAATTTCTTATACATTCTAATTGCTTTCTATCTTCATGCCCTTTACACTTTTTTTTAAGCTTTAAAAACTGAGGAGGATGATTATTATATTAATGGAGCCTGGACTATTGATTGGCCTAGAAAATTTGATGTTGCTGGAACAGCTTTCCATTACAAAAGGCCAGCAGATGAACCAGAATCTTTGGAAGGTTTAGGTCCTACTTCAGAAAACCTTATAGTCATGGTAAAGTATTTTTATTGCCTTTTAAAAATAAAAAGTAGATTAAACTATTTCATTTTATAATTTGCTTGTCTAAGAAGTAATTTAGTCTTTTGTGTTGCATGTTTTAAGACTGCATCACTTAGCGATGGAAATTCCGGTTCCAATTACTGTTGTTAACTGAGGATTACCTGTATGCTTTATCAGTCATGATTCTATTATCTTCTTTAAACCTGGTATCTTCCTATGGCAGCATAAGTAGTTATACATTTAATCTGAAATATTTTCATGTATATGCCTTTGATATTTCAGAACATCTCTGGAACATGTATTTATATACTGGCTATTCCTTTTTCTGCTAGGCTTTAGAGATTATGGCAGATGCCACATTGGAAGGGAACACTCTAAAATTTAAATTTGAAAGGACTAAAGTAAATAATCTTAAATTCTAGAAATATCTGCACCGATGTTCAATTTTTTTTCTTGAAAATGAAGTTCAAAGTAATTAATTAAATGTTGATATACAGTGTTAATATATCAAAGTGTTTTAATGATATAACCAGTTATTTTCAACTGCAGATTTTACTACAGGAGCAAAACTTGGGGATAAGGTATAAATTCAATGTTCCCATCTCTCGTACTGGCAGTGGTGACAATGAAGTTGGCTTCACATGGAATCACCTGCCTTGGTCAGAATGCTCTGCTACTTGTGCTGGAGGTAAGTTAGCTTCTGACCATCTTGAAAGGCTAGCTAAATAGAAGTATCTGAAATATTTATAATGTAATAAAAGGAAACATATGTTGTTTCTGTTAATAGAAAAGTCATTGTTAACAATAACTTAACAACCCACATTCTTATTTATTGTGTTTTGGAGAGGGGCATGATGTTGATTTCTTTGTTTGCCAAAAAATTATGAAATAAGCCCATCTTAACAGCTGAGAATACTGTTTGAATGAGCATTGGTAGCTATCAGTAAGCTACAAGTGCTTACTGGTAGCTATCACTAAGCCATTGTGGTATGATAATTAAAAAGTTGGCTGAGCTTGGAAAAAGCCAGGTTCAAATCCACCATCAACCATGCATATTCATTGGGTGGACTTTGGGCCAATCACTCTTTCAAAGCCCAACCTAATTCACAGAGTTGCTGTTGTGAGATAAAATAAAGCCATTTTGAGCTTTTGGAGGAATGGTGTGACATACATCTAACCAACAATAGTTGCATATGAGGATAAGTGACACTTCAAAGAACAGCTATCATGGACTTTGAAGATATGGTGACATTCACCTTTCAGTTTTATTCAAAAGAACTGGAGAGGAAAAGAATACCAGAGGGAAACAACTATGTATGCAAAGGATATTTGGTTTCTGAGACATAATCTAAATTATTTGGATGATGGATTGCTGTCATAGGATGGGTTGCACTTTACAAGGACTAGTAAAACTGAGTTTGACTGAGGCATGGCAAGCTTGATCAGGCATCATGGCAAACTATATACTGTGGGGGTTGGAGATGAAAATCCTGAAGTAGGATTTTATTTCAGATAAAGACTAGTGCACTCTAGAAAGAAGTGGGAGTTTTACTATTTAGGGCCTATTCAACTGTTCATTCAAAGTAATAAAAGTAGTAGCAATGGGAAACTCTTTGGGTGGGACTAACTTGTGTCTATGTTGGGAGACAAACAGCCAAGCATAATACTTCCAGGAAAATTCCTGACAACCTGTGGACAACTTTCTCTTTGAAGAGGTACAGAAAGGCACAAAAACTCTCTTATCTTGGACTTGATTATAACAAATAGGAAAAACTTAGTCAAGAAAATGGAACAGGGGTGTTATCTAGATTAAGCAAGATTGAATTCTTACCACACCGACATCACAATTTCAGGAATCTGCTCTGATTAATATATAATTTAGCTAAAGTGATTTTGAAATGTGCTTGGGCATATACCATTACTGCACCATAAAAACAATCCACTAATACAGGACTATATAAAATTGTATAGTTTTTAACTATATCAACATGTATTTGGCTAGCCAGTTCATAAGTGGGTTGACTGTATTATTTGGCTTTAGGATTCCTCCTTTTGTCAGCCAATTCTTCCACTAATTTTATGAAAAATGTCTTATTTTGGCACCTGCACCAGCAATTGTTAAAGCCAGCATAATAGAACTTGTGTTTATGTTTAAGTGTGTTTCCTTCTTAATAATTTTTTAATGGAAAATACAAATGTGAATTAGAAATCAAATTCCCCCTGGGGTTTAAAGATTCCCCTCATTACTATCTTTTTTTATATACTCTAGCTTTAAAAAGCTTCTCTCAGCTTTTCTTGAGCCAAACAAGAGGAAATAAATATTTAAGGGGATAAACTGTAAGGTTAGAAACTGTGAGGGTGAGAAATGAAGAGAGTCAACACCTGCCCCCTTGAAATTACAGCCACAATATGTTTGTGTCTATGTTATATTAACAGTTGAAGAGATCAATCTGTGACTGAAGCAGTTTCTCTTAGTCTGTTTCAGTAACAATAACAATGTTCCCTCGTTTTCTCTGCCGAGAATTACTAATTATCTCCTGATCTCTCTTTTTTTTTCCTTATTTTTAATAAGTGTTTTCATTTAGATATTGTATTTTCATCTTTACAAATTGTCTTAGAATCTGTCCTGATAAGCAAAAGTGAAAAATTATTTTAAATAAATAAAATCAAAAAGGATTGACATCTAGTTCTTACCCCTCTATCTGTGCAGGTGCTAATTGCTATTGTTTTTCTATCAACTGTTTTTTATTTCTCTTTTTAAATTTTTCTGTTCAAAAATTGAACCATTTGTCATTTCTATTTGATGCAAAGTATTTACGTGAAAGGGAAACAAGGGGTTTTGTTTAGTTTTCCTGTGGAAGTGTTGGGCTTACGTCACCTGGGAACACAATAATTAGATAACCCTGTTGAAAGTGAAGAAGTGGATAGGAGATGAAACTAATGAAAACATGTCCTAAGCATGTTTACTTCAGAGTAAGAGCCACAGAACTAAATATTGCTTACTGTGGAGTAACCATACAGATGTTTCTTTGTGCCTGAGACCAGCACTAAGAGATCTGTTGATTCATTTCCTTGTTACCTCAATGATTTCTTCTGTAGTTTTTATCTCAGCTTGCATGAAAGAACTGGACTAAGCAGACCCACCTCCAGTAGAGCATCACCTCTGTATAATTACCTCGGAATAAGAGTAACTGAAGTCAGTGTAGTAATTAATTTTATTAATATTAGCTTTGGAGCAATGCTTCTGACCAGTATGTACACACACACACACATAGAGTATATACATTTCTTGGGGAATGATTTAGTGTAAGTTGACAAACCTAGATTGTTTTAAATTCAAGGAGTAAATAGAGTAGCTTTATGTGGGCATGGTTATTATCTAGGCTTGGGACTGGGTAAGTAATTTTTCAGTTTCTCCTACACTATAAATTAAAATAGTTCATTCAGATTCTCTGTAATTTCCTTGTCTTCCTTCATACTACTCTGCCCCTTTAATATCTAAATAGTCCTGCAACCTGTTTCCTATTTCTGATATACCTAAAGATATTTTGTTAATAATTTGTGCCTCAAATTTATTCTTTGCTAGCTTTATTGTAGCTATATAACAAAAGATTGGACTTTAGATTAAAAGTATAAAACAGTTATACATTTACCTATACTAGTCATATTTTGATATTGATCCAAAGAAACAATGTCCATGTGGAGAGAAAGCAGGAAATTGACAAATATGATCTATCTTTTAAGCCAGTGTTTCTCCAATTTAGTAATTTTAAGATGGGTACTTCAGCTCCCAGAATTCTTCAGTCAGCATGCTGGCTGGGGAACTCTGAGAGTTGAAGTCCATACATCTTAAAGTTACCAAGGTTGAGAAATACTCTTTTAAGTCACAAATCAAAACTGAATTTACACTGTATATGATAACTAGAATGAATGTGATTTTTAGCAAGGACAACATATACTCAAGATATAATTATGTATCTTCACAAAGTATATAAATCTCACCTGGGTCTCCCCATGCACTACAAAAAGTATCACCAATAATGGACGGGGCATGTAGAGACAGACTTAGACCCAACAGAAACAATGGGAATTTCTTTCCTTTTCTGTGTCCCTGTAGTCCTCTGTCCAGTTCCTAGAGATCTCCCTTTGGAAGAGGTTTGAAGTTGTATAATACCAAAAAAAAACCCCTGGGGTTTTGAATGGTCACTCATGTCATGTATAAACCAAAAGGCACAGAAAGCTTTGCGTTGTCATTAATATCTGCCACGGCAATGCTCTTTGTAGAAGGATACAACATCTCTTCTATTCCTGTAACTAGAAATTGTCAAGCATACTGTCACAATGCCACTTACAGTTCAAATACATGTAAATTAACAAGGTGCAAGCATGTACCAAAACTTATTTGTACTATTACTAATAACATAACTGTACCTCATTTGGTGTATTTTACTGGGTACCAAATACAGTTCAATATAGCATCACTTATGCCAGTAATACTCAAAAAAGGATAAGAAACTGAGGCCTTGTTTATTCAAATCATATACCCAAATCTCTGGAGGAACAACCTTTACAAGATGTGACAATATTGCCTCTAATCCAGCAGTTTGATGCAAGCTATTTTCAAGAATGATACCCCATGTGAGAACTGGAGCTGTATATCCATGTTTATTCTTTGGACCAGCCTCAATGACATATCCAAAGCTTGGGCCTGAGTGTCTTGTTTAAGTGGTATACAATCATATATTTATTTGGGCAATGTTATACAAGTGTATGGGTCCTTGAATGCTGGCTGTGATATCATTCTATTATTTTCTGAGGAAAATAATGGGCAACAATTTAATTTGGAAATTATGGAACATAATCTGATTTTATATTTCAAAAGACCCAGTGCGCTCCTGACAGCAATATAATAGCAGTTATGTGATAAAATTTTTGTATGATAAAATCACAGGACTATGCAGTGGAGTGTAGGATTCCTCTCTGTGCTTTATCATACTGCGCCTCTAATGCCCATTCCATAGGTATGAAAGTTAATTCCACCAGATGGACACTCTTTATGGTACTGTGTTTGAGCATATTGTGAATACTTGAGCCAGTTGCCAGACCTTCACCAAACAGGCATGGCATTTTAAATTCACCCATTGGTGGGATCTATTGTGGGAAGAAGTGCTTCAGGCATTAAGCCTGATGCCTCTGTGCTCAGCTGTTAGCCACTACCAAGATGGCATCTACAGCTATACTTCCTCAAAGGCACCAAAGCCACTACTGAATTAACCATTTCCACTGATAGCTTCAGCCTCAATATTATCAGACATATCAATATCAACTAATTCATTTTTCAAGAACTGAACAAGAGAATATATTGTGGGTAGTTGTCCCACAACATATTTGAAAGTAAAATGGGAGCAGTTGGCTTTGCAATGATGAATCCCATGATAATGTCTAACATTCATATTAAGGGTAAGTCTCCTTTGCTGCCAATATCATGCAACTACTGATCGTTGAAATTTTGAATTAATCAACCCTATATCCACTGCTACTGCTGCACTCTCAGCTACTAGACATTCCACTTGAAAAGACAATTACTACCTTGGGTTCTACTTTGGAGGTGAAATCCACGAGAACTCTGTGGATTTAAGACATGATAATATCTGGTGCTCTATTCCTTCAACCATTCTAATGGATGAGATATTTTGGTTCCAGAATTGGTCTCCTTCTTGTTGGTTGCTTTAGTACTGGTGCAAAAGTCTAGATTCTGAGTTGTTTTGCCGCTTGGCAAATGGCTCCCATTATTGATTTGGCTGCTTCTAAAATGATTATAGGTTTCAGTCTTCTTATTCTTGGAAGCACTCTGTGAGCCACTGGTATCAGTCATGGTATCATGAGTATTAATGTTAGTTTTCATGGCACCACGCTTATTCATTCATGGTCACCATCCAGAGAACTAGCACCATACTTGCCAATGAAGTAGTACAACCACTCTTCCTAAATGGCTGCCCTCCATAGTTGTGGCTGCCATCTTTAATTTTGCCCACCCCCCGTGTGCTTTGTGCTATACAGACATTGTTTCCTTGTTTATCAATTATGTATGAACAAATTTGTGTTATATAAACATCTGCTACATGAGAACTGACTGTTCTAATCAGGTCTGACCTTGCTTAACTTTTCAATATTGGCCAGCTAGATGCTGCCACCTGCTGTGACTATTGAAATATTAGCAAAGAATGGTAGGAAAAATAAGAATAAAGTCTTAACATTATGTAGTTCACCTGCTGCAGACTATGCATTTAGGTTTTTAAGACACTCACATACAAATATCTCAAATGCAATTGCAATTAAATAAATGTCATGCAATGGCAGGTTTAAAGTTAACTTAGAGAAATCATTTGCTTGGTAAATTGACATTGAATAAAAGTCACAAAAACAATTTCATGAAGTTACTTATTACTTCAGACAATTTTAGATGTTAGAAGTAATATTAACAAAATATTTGCATCAGTTAAAAATATAATTGTTTTCAGCACAATATTAAAATGGAAATTAAGTTATGGCAATATTTTTTCACTAACACTGTTTGGCAGAGCAAAGACAGATAAATATTATACCAAAAAATATTTTTATTTCAGACCCTTCCAATTCCATTGCCTATTAATTGATCTTATATATGGCAAGACTTTTTCATTTATACATAATTATTTTAAAAAATAGAACAGGACAACTGATACAATATTAGCAAAGATAGATGTCTAGATAAACCAAAGTTAATATTCTGATATTTTTCAATTAACCCATTTTGCTGACATTATCAGAAATTCCAAGAAAGTTTGATGGACACAAATTGTGTTTTAGTTTTTCTATTTTATTTCTTTTTCTCTTGCAAAATGAAAACATCTCTGCCTATGCTGATACTGATTTAGACGTCATTGTCTCAGAAATGCATGTACAAATAGACATTGTTTTTAAGTGTGCTTCCAGACAAATCCATGTAATTCTTGTCAACTAGATTAGTTAATCATTCATTTGTAATTCAACTGTGTTTTTCCACTACTTTTTAATGCTTTTATTTGCCACATCAATTAAACAAAATGAAAAAATGAAAAAAATAGAATTACTGACTAATGTCTTTTGATGGATAGCAGTAAGAGCTATGTATCTGAAATCACCTTTTAGTTGCACAAAAACTGTGGAAAAGAAGATACAGAAACTGCATATCTATTGAATTTGCAGTATACTTCAGTGGTAAAGCAGGATGGATCACCTGTAGAGCTGAATGCTGCTGACAACCATCCAGCAGGTGCTTGAAATCTTCCTCTTTTTGTAGCCTCAAGAAAGTAGCAAAACCATGAAGGCTAAGGAATCCTGGATAGATTATATTCTATGACTTAACTGAGCTAGAGGGTCACAGATTCCCTTGGTTTAAAATAAGACAGTTAAAAATGAAGGAAACTTTAATATTATTCTGCTCCTTCCTAAGGTATGCAGAAACAAGAAATAGTATGCAAAAGGCTGGATGACAGTTCTCTAGTCCAGAACAATTACTGTGATCCTGATAGTAAGCTACCAGAAAATCAAAGAGCCTGCAACACTGAGCCTTGTCCACCTGAGTAAGTACTTAATATATTTATTCATTCTATTCCATGCTATTTATATTTTCAGACTGAAAGTACTGCAATAGGACCAACTGAGCAATTAGTCCAGAGTCAAATAAAGAACATGATCCAATGGACAATTATATATATATGAAAGAATCAATGTTAATTAGGACTTTTGAAAATAATTTTTGAGAATTCACTGCTCTCCCTTGCCCACCTGCCTACCTGCCTGCAAAGACTCTAAAAAGCCAGCTAGATATGGATTTCCTTCTACCAGCTACATTTCTGAACCATTCTGGAACAGTAATATCCATTAAATTCCACATGAGACTGTTGCAGTATACAGTATGTAGGATTGTCTTTGAAGACCATTGGGAAACTTCAGTTAGTTAAATAAAAATACAATTGCTAGATTACTAACCTGATCTTATTGACTCTGAAAGACCTCATCAGTTCTTAGTTCATTTCCAGTCATAAATCAAAGTACTGCTGATTATCTTTAAATTTTTACATGGTTTGCACTTGGAGATACCTGAATGAGTGTTTCTTCTACAGGAATCTGCCTTCACACAAGTATCATTTTCAGAAACTCTATACTATGTGCACTTGCCTTTAGAAGAAGGGTGGGTAGTGGTACTAAAGGGACCTTCTAAATTGGCTTTGAAATAAAGTTGTGCAAATCATTTGACAAGACCCTCAAAGCTGTGAGTCAGCTGCAACCGTCTGAAAGCTTGGCTGCTTCAAGGCCCTTGGCAAACATGCCCAGAAGCTACTTTTGCTGAAATAACTGTCATTGATTGCTATCTATTTGCACAGACATACTACGATTGGGTTTTTAAATATATTCAATTGTTATAGTGTTTATTTTACTGCCTTTCTCTTTTTATATAACTATCTTAATTATACATTTTATAATATGCTTATTTATTATAAGCGTATTGATTTAATGTTTATATTTATATATTTAAGCATTAGTTACAATAGTGTACAAATACTGAAGGAAGAAATAATATTTTAAAGAAATGAGTCACAAAAATCATTATCAACAAAATTTCACAAAACAAAGCATCAGCGAAACCTTACTGACAGTCACATACTTTATAAATCTTTTATACTTGTTTTTGAAAGTAAACTAACTTGTGTCAGTGATCACACGTAGTGCAGAATTTTCAATGTACAATACACTTCATCAGCAGCTTCAGCAGTGACAGTCCCTGGATTCAAAATGGCAGGTGCGGCCGGGCACAGTCGCCTGGTTGTGCTACCATTTGGCATCCAGTGATGCTGCAGACACCCCTGCAAAAATGTTTCCTTATGTCCCAATGAAAGTAGACTGACTTAATTATCAATAAAAAAAACTCTGTGAAATTGAGTTACAAAACAATAAATATAAGAATCCTAAAGTGTGATCTTAGATATAGCTGTACTATAACAATGATTTGAAAAAAAATTAAGAATACATTAATGAAGCATTTTATGAAAAGTAAATTCTCTTATGCAATGCTCAGTACATCAAAATAAAATGGCTATGGTATATAAAACTGGCTGTTTATGTGTATAAAATGAAATGTAAATTAGGACTGAGGAAAAATGGAAGAAGGAAATGTAAGAGAAAGTTTTATAATATTAAGAACTGTGAACAGATATTTATTCTCTTTCTTTCATATACAGGTAGTCCTCGTTTAATGACTACAATAGGGACTAAGAAATTCATCACTAAGTAGGGCAGTCGTTAAGCAAGGTATCACATGACTTTACCTGATTTTACATTTTTTGCAGTTTGTTAAGCGAATCACTGCAATTGTTAAGTGAATCATGTGGTCATTAAGCAAATCACACACTCATTAAGTGAATCATGGAGCTTCCCATTGATTTTGCTTGCTGGAAACCGGCCATCACGTGGAAAATGGCAATCACGTGACCCTGGGTTGCTGCAACTGTTGAAAATGCGAGCTAGTTGCCAAGTGCCCGGATCACAATCACATGACTGTGGTGTACTGGGACGGACATAAGTGGGAGGACAGGTCATAAATAGCTTTTTTCAGTGCCGTCGTAACATCAAACGGTTGTTAGATGAATGGTCATTAAGCGAGGACTACCTGTACAATTAACACCTGTAACATTTAACAAACATGATTTGAGATAAATTTGAGAGAAGACAAAATAAAGTACTTTTCCATTAATATTTTTATTGCTCTAATATACAAAAACAAAAGAATGGGGGAAAAGAGGAAAAAAGAGCTTAAACACATCATTAAACTATGACCTGATAAAATAACATTATCAATCCTTATGTCTATAAAAAACAGCTCATAAACAGAAAGCTAACACATATTGGTGATCCAGAATTGTCACACTGCCTTTCCAACAGTGAAGCAAAATGTCTTTTGCTGCCCCCTTCAATAAATCCATAATTATTTTTACAATTTTAAGTTCTACATTTTCGTTATATAATATAGAAATGCAGTCACATCTTTTAACTGTGTTTATCTTTTAATGCCATATTAACAGAGTTATGGATATTAAACCAAAATGGGGCAGCAGTGGTGGGCAGGTCCATGTCATATGAGCAAATTGTCCCATGCCCAACTTTTACATTTCCAACATAATGAAGTTAATGCCAACTCTTTAAATATTCTGCAGGAAACTTGAAAAAATTATCTGTTGTGGAATTAGTCTTGTTTTAAGATTGCAAGAAACATTTAATATTCTTTGAGTCTCCTAGCCATTGATCTTTGTTCCTTCCATATAACTAACATCTCCATTAGTGATACTCTTTATGAAAAAAAGTATAGATTTGGATTATCCAAAGCACATTCCAATACTGATAACACTTCAGAAGTTTTAGATTCTGCAAATGCACCTGGACTAAAATGCCCAGATTAAAATCAATAAATGTTTTAATTGAATTTACTGCCAGTTTGCAGTTTTAGGCAACCTTAGTTCTTTTGCAATACTCAATTTGTAATATGCTGATCTAAAGAATTAATATCCCTTCTTACCCATGACTTCTAAAAAAGAAAAAGAGAGAGAAGGGAAGATTTATGTGCTATTTCAAGTTAGCATTATCCCAAAATGTAACTTTGTGATGTGAGTAAGAATCAAAACTATACTTTTAGACTTAATTTTACTACAACTGCCTTGAAGGATTGAAGAAATGCAGGAAATACAATAGTGCTGTGGCTAAAATAGAGCAAATCTCCTGCCATAATGCCACAGAGATCACTTAGTAATTTTAGAAATGTGCCTATGATTTGATCACTTTGACAAACTAGAACAAATACAGAGTGGGGCTACCCAGATGGTGAGCGGATTGGTAACCAAATCCTAAGAGGAATGCTTTAAAGAATGGTGCATATTTAGCCTATGTAAGAGAAGGTTGACGGGAGATAGCAGTGTTCAGATATTTAAAGCACATTCCTTGTTGTCATATAGTGGAAGGCGTGGACTTGTTCTCTGTCACCTGAGAGGGCAGGACCAAAATGAGTGTTTGAGCTACAGGGAAATAAATTCAGATTATATAGTATGAGGAATGTTCTGATGATAAGAGCTGACAACTAGTAAAATATGCTGCCTCATGAAGTGGTATGTTCCCCCTATACTGGTGATCTTCAAACAGAGGGTGGATCACCATCTGTCCAAAATGTTTAAGTAGATCCTTCACTGAGAAGGGAGTTAACTAGGTAACCAATGTGGTACCTTCCATCTTTATGGTGCTATGATTCCATATAAAAATTGAAAGTCCCCATCATCACATGATCGCCATAATTTAGATTTCGAAAGTCTAGAGGCTTGTCTTTTGCATTAAAAATGTCTTAATATCTTAGCAATCTGTTTAAAGTAATTTTAAAATATTAGTATAGAACTACCTCTTAGTAAATATATCAATCTTGAAGTAATACTCATTTTATAATTTTCCTCACTAACTATTTTAATTTTGATGTGAGATTCTAAAAATGGTTTATTAACAACCACAAATGAAGAAAGTTTCCTTGGAATAATTATTTCCTGTTACTTAAAAGAATTCGAGTAGCAATTAAAACCCATATTATTATTACACATTTCTATAGAAACATTAGACGCTAATGTTAGGGTTAGTTAGTTTTGGTATAGAAGCTACACAACTATCAATGGGACATTATATATATATATATATATATATATATATATATATATATATATATATAAAATTCCCCTCTCACCTCTATGGTTGGTATGTGTCTTCCTCAATCTTGGGTCCTCTACCAGAGGTAGATACTGGGAGTGTGAGGGTTCTGTGCAGTAACTTAGCTGTTCCTAGCACTGCACTCTTCTGGATAGAGAGCTCTGATCTTGTTCCTGGGATCTCTCCCAGCTTAGGAGTCACAGCCCTGAGTGCTCCTACCACCATTGGGACCACTTTGGACTTTACTTTCCACATCCTCTCTAGTTCCTCCTTCAAGCCCTGGTACTTCTCCAGCTTCTCATACTCCTCCTTCCTGATGTTGCTGTCACTTGGCACTGCTACAGCTATCACCACCACTGTCTTCTGGTCCTTGTCTACTATTGTGATGTCTGGTTGATTGGCCAGTACCTGCTTGTCCATCTGGATCTGGAAGTCCCACAGGATCTTACACTATTATTCTCCATGACCTGTGGAATCTCCCAACTGGACATGGGAGGGTCTAGCCCATACACTGTGCAGATGTTCCTGTACACAATGCCAGTTACTTGGTTGTGCTGTTCAGTATATGTTGTTCCTGCCTGCATCTTACACCTTGTGTGTGTGTGTGTGTGTGTGCAGTTTGTATTTAATACAAGCTTATATTTAATTCCAGTCACTTTCATACTCAAAATGTCTTCTATTTGCCTAATAACAGAGTCCAATTATTCAAATTTAAAGAAGAGGAGATAAGAGATATCATTGATAGATGATGTGATAATTCCAATTATTTGGGGCAAAGAACTCAATATATATCTTATACTACTCAGTGGATAACCATCTGGAATAGATCTTTTCTTGTTTTAATAAATTTAATGTTGAATAAGCAGCATTAGGATGAATCTTAGGAAGAACCACATTATGTAAAATTTATTAATTTCTTCCTCAGTTACATTTGGGAGTATTATATAATTGAGAGTAAAATTGTAAAAATTCTAATTTATTGAGTCAGAAACATTATACATTTTAAATATACAGTTTTCTCCAAGTCTCAGTTATACACACTTGTTAGTTGTGTGGGTAGTCATTTCATTTGTTGAACTAATAATACGTCCCAATATTCTTCCTATAGATGGTTTATAGGTGATTGGTCAGAATGCAGTAAGACCTGTGATGGAGGAACAAGATCACGAACTGTTCTGTGTATCAGGAAGATTGGACCTTCTGAAGAGGAGACATTGGAGAGCACTCACTGTTTAACACATCACCCAGTTGAAAAAGAGTCCTGTAACAATCAATCTTGCCCCCCACAGTGGGTTCCTTTGGATTGGTCAGAAGTGAGTGAAAGTGAAAACTCCTTAAGTAACCAGTTTCAACAGGATATATTACAATGTATCTAACTTGCTACTCTCTCTTACTAAATATGTTATATTCCAGCACTCTCAAATTTCTGTCCTCTATAAATCATGCATGGGACACCCATTGTCTGGGTTTGCACAGCATGCAAGTATAAACTAAAATGGAACTATGTAGTTTGTAGTTGGCATTTTATGGAAATTCATACTAGCAATACTCTCAGCTATATTCCTTTAGTGCTTCAACAATATATTGAGAACTTTGTTACTCCATACTGAAAAAATTGGATTCTGTAACCTGACAATCCAAATTCTAAACTCAGTACTACTCAGTATCAATTCAAAAGAGCTGAATTCTGGGCACAGTATTAAACAGTACATTTAACGAATTTGAATCATTTTCTTTTTATTTATTTAATTCCATATTGTTCCTTAACTGAACATTTCTTGAGCAGTTTACAGTAACATTATACTTGTATCAATAATTTATTTGGCATAATTGAGTTAGAATTATGGGAACAATTTTATGCCCAACTAATAATGTTTTTTCCTCACTTACCTGGAAATGAGACCCCATGCACACTACCTACTTTACCCATATCCAAACCTTTCCAAGTTTATATCTGCAGACAGAATGATTAGAACGTAAAGATGTGGTTTTAAGGAATACTTAAATTCTAAATTCTCCATCCTCAATGACACTTACAGAGGTGACCAAAAGTATTGGTGCTCCTCCACTTTTCCCCAAAGAATCCCAATTTGCCATGAAATAAATTGAAACTGATGCAAGGAAATGGCATCCACCATTCTTTATTCCATCGTCCATAAAGCAGACACTTTGCTTTGGATGAATGATTTAATATATTCTCGTAGATAATGAAACAAATGAAAATGGCATGGGTCAGAGACTTAATTGTACCTATTGAGTAACATCCTTCAGTGTAGAGGTAAAGGTGAGTAGAATTGCTGATCTATTATTGTGCCTTGCAGGTGAATGAACCACTTCGTTTGGTGTAGCGTTTCTAAAATACTTTTGACAGTTCATAATAGGTACAGATGTCACATTCAGTTCTGACACTTTGTCCAAGATTTTAGTGATAATGGATACTTTTAATCTGGCAAATAATTTTGTTTGCAATCTTCAGAATACAGAATCTTCTGTATATACTATAGATTTTCCTTTTGCATAGGGCTGTGTTGTTAACGTATTCATCTTTTCACATGTTTAAATATTTCCTTCTAAAGATCATGTATGCCTTTTGCTTGTAGTGTACTCCAAAATGTGGACCTGGCTTCAAGCATCGCATTGTTCTCTGCAAAAGCAGCGACCTTTCAAAAGCATTTCCAGCTGCACATTGCCCAGAAGAAAACAAGCCACCTGTCCGCGTGCGCTGCAGCTTGGGCAGGTGTCCTCCACCCCGATGGGTTACTGGAGACTGGGGACAGGTAACGTAGGCAAACATCTTGAGTATCTAAAATAGTACAGAAGTTCAGAAGACTAGCCACGTGAATCTGCTGCAGCAATAACTACAATGCGTACAACACTTATTAATAAATTTGTTGTGATATATACTCTCATCAGCTTCTATAATGGTTCCCTCTGTCAGGGGAAAAACCTCATTAAACACGGGAGACAGACACACCAGAACATAAGTCACTTCAAAGTTCTAAAAGCTTTATTAAAATTGTTAGTTTATCAAGCAATACCCATAGCTCAATAACACATAAGGTACTTACGTAAAATCACATTGCAATGAGGACCAGCATGAGCAAGCTGTCAGGTAAGACAGCTTGGCCAAGTGCCCCCGACCCCTTTGTTGCAACCCTTTTATCCTCACAAACCGCAAACCACAATCATGACTCAGGATTTGCAACTGAATCATAATGTCCTTGGTGCTAATTTTACCACACTTCCCTGTTCCATTCACCCTTGTCACGTCTTTTCCCATCAGCAGTTTGCTTAGTCTTGCAAGTATTTCCTGTTATTGCCCTAAAGGCCATATCAAAGCTAGCTTGGCTTTTATTAAATGTAATCAAAATTAGCATTAAAACATATTAATGGGTACTAATAATTTTCCTCTCACATCTCAAATGACATTAGGTGAAAAAACTTGGGTATGACATACACAGACCTCAGAAATGGATTTAAGAGGAAAAATCTCCTATTACTGTATTTTTCCGACTATAAGACGATACTTTTTTCTAAAATCCTTACGCTAAAAATTGAAGGGCGTCTTATTCAAGGAAGTCAGCTGAGGAGAGAACCGCGCGGTTGCAAAACTGCCCATACTTTGTCTCTGCAGACAGGCTTCCTCCTATTGCTAGCCTCCAATCACGAGTGAAATAGCTTGTCTCCCAAACGGACTTCCTCCAATCACGAGCCTTATGTAACTGATGTCAGCGGATGCTGAACAAACCAATTAGAGGAAGTCTGTTTGCAGAGACAAGCTCTTGGCAGTTTCACTCGTGATTGAATGTAATCAGTTATGCAAAAGAGCATGGAAATGGAGCTGCAGAGAGACGGTTTGGACCTCCTCCCACCGAGTGTATCAGGTCAATGTTAACTAATTACTAAATAAAAATGTGTTCTGCACTATCTTTAAATATTTAAATATTTAAAATATTGATTTCTTAATTTTGGGTTGGAAAAGTGGGGGTCATCTTGTGACTATCACTTTACTCTCAACTTATATTTTGTTTCCGTGAAACACCATCTCAGTTCATAGAACAGTATATCTTTTTTGTTTCTAATGAGGAAGGACACTTTGTAAATGTCTATTAAACTGTGCCTATGATGTATCTGCTGACAAACAGATTTTCCATCTCATTTGCCTCTCTTACATCAACAAAATAAAGTAGCAAAATTGCATGACTCCTTTCTGTGACAGCTATTAGCCAGTATATAGTGAAAATATTTTTTTTAGAAAAACAACTCTGCCTATTAAATGGCTACTTCTCTTATCAGCCAGTAATGCAGGAGTTTTTCCTTCTACTCATTTCCCTTTTTCTATATGAACAATTGTGGTTGCCCACCACAGCTAGTTTTTCATCAGCCATCATTTCAATGAGGCTGCTAACAAGGGATTATTTTAAAAAAGTAAGAAAGAAATCAGGCATTTGTGACCAAAGGTTGCTTCTGAAAGAAGCAGAATAATGAGGTCCTTAATATAGAATGAAATACAGGTGGTCCTCACTTAACAACCACTCATTCAGCAACCAAGTAGTACTTATGATTAGTCCTCAAAGTTCCAGCTGTTGCAGCATCCCCTGCAGTCATGTGATTGCAATCCAGAAATCTGGCTTGTGATTATGTCACAGCATCATGTGGTCACCCTTTGTGACCTTCTTTGCTGGCTTCCTACAAGCAAAGTCAATGGGGAAGCTGGCAGATGGTCACAAATGGCAACCACATGACATTTTCACTTAATGAAGGTGTGGGATTCACTTAATGACAGCAACCAGAAGTGCTGTCACTAAGCAGGGCAGTCATGTGACATCATGCTTTATGACCACATCGGTTAGTGATGGAAATTCCAGTCCCAATTACCGTTGTTAACCAAGGACTACCTGTACACTGGCTAATTTACATTGTACAATGTAGCACTAATCAGACTTTTCTACCACTGTCCTATATAGTGTTTCTATAAGTATTGTAAGTAAGTTCAGGATCTTGCTGCTTCTTTTGCTACTGAGACTTTGATCATTCCTTCCCACCTCCCTCCACTTTTTTTTTTTTTTATGACATAGTGTTCTGCGCAGTGTGGTCTCGGACAACAGATGAGAACTGTGCAGTGTCTCTCATATACTGGGCAAGCATCCAGTGATTGCCCTGATACTCTTCGCCCTCCATCAATGCAGCAGTGTGAGAGCAAATGTGACAGTACCCCTATCTCCAATGCAGAAGGTAAAGTTGGTTTTACTAATGTGTTTTAGCATTTTAAAATAAATCATGTAAATCATAATATTCAGAATTAATTTTATTTTATTGCCTGTATCCTCAGCATGATATCCATGGGTGGCCCAGTGTTGTCTTTGGTACTCATCAGAGTCCATGTTCCAGTTGACTTAATTTATTTTATTTTAAAGATTCTTTTAATGTAAGCCTAAATGAGAAGCTAGTTTGAAATAGAGCAAATTATCAGTTTCAGCTTTGGCTACTTCAGCCCATAAATGAGCATAAACAAAAGATCTGGACATCTAAGGATGACAACTCATCACATTTAACATCCATTTTAACTCTTGTTAAACATTTAATTAGACAATTAGAGTATTCTAATATTAGTGGTTAAGGCACCAGGCTAGAAACCAAAGACCATGAATTTTAGTCCTGCCTTAGGCACAAAGCCAGCTGGGTGACCTTGAGCCAGTCATTCTGTCTTAGCCCTAGAATGCAGGCAATGGTTCCACTTCTGAAAATATTGCCAAGAAAACTACAGGGATTAGTCCAGGCAGTTGCATCACTGACTCAAAGGCACAAAAAAGAGCAGTTGCTACCTACAACATCTGATGGATCTCGGAGGCGTGCCTTTTTGGTGGCTGCCCCAACCTTTGGAACAGCCTCCCACCTGACAACAGAGGGATCCCTTCCCTTTTAACTTTCTGGAGGGCTGTGAAGACCTGGGTCTTCCCCCAAGCACTGGGCTATGAGGTGGGTTGAGTTGTGAGGATGTTTGGTCTGGTGCCTGGTACCTTTGTTTTAAACCATGTTTTAGGGATTGTTGTGGGCTGCCTAGAGTCATTGTATGAGATAGGTGGCCATATAGGTCCTGTAAATAAACAAACAAACATTGCTTTTGTTTTTCAAAGTGAGATAATATCAGCATGTATTTGATCTAGCACATCTAATGCTTTTAAAATATTATAAATGCCTAATACAGACATTCATAAAATCATATGATAACCTTGGTGTCCTTTTATCTCTTTCTGTACAGGCATTAATTTTTATTTTATATTTACTTGCTTTGTCTTTTAAAATATTTCAGTAGCTGAAAACTGATTTTCAAATTTAAACATTTCACAGAAGCAGTAGATTAAAAGTTCACTTTGATTAGATCCAATTTGTCAGAAAGGGAGTAGTAATGTGTGGATTTTGTTAGAAACATTCTTACCAGTCTAACAATACGTTCATATAAATGTTCTTCCATCTGCTTCAGAATAGCTGTTGATTATGATTAAATAGAAGACATTACAATCCACTGCTAGCCAGAACAATGTCTTCCCTCAGCTTCTTCAAATGTGTATTTCCATATTGGTTTTAACCATGACTGAAGGTTATTCTTGCAACATGGATCCAAACCATTCACCCAACCTTAGCTATATCCTAGCTATAAGTTATGGGCTTAGGAACCGGCTCATTTCTCAGTATGCTGACCATTCATTTTCATGTACCTGCCCTAGATTCTATTTTTTGTTATGATGGAACTATAAAAACTGGCTTGATATATTTTGGCTGGGATCCAACAAGCTGCTTCTGGTGTGCCTAGAAGTTTTGATGTGCTGAGTTGAAGATACAATCTTTTCTTCTTTTGAATGGCAGGTCTTGTCAGGTGGCAAGAATCCAAAGCTCCTTTAACGATGTAGTACCTGTTCTTTGCAACTTTTGTTGTTACAACATGTTACAAAGAAACATAAGCAAGAGAAAAAGGCTGGTCCTTGCCTAGAAGAACTTGCAGTCTGAATGTCATCAGTAGGAAAAAAAGCAAAAGAGGCATGAATGGAGCTAGTTTACAAAAGATGAGTTTGAGCAAATGCAGATAGGTAGATAGATTATTGATAGATAGGTAGGTAGATAGACAGACAGACGAGGTGGTGGTGGAAGAGGCTTTGTTTCAGTTTGATATAAAGACTGTGCCCTTAAGCCACATGGAAATGTTCATTTTGGAAAGGATTTTGAAGAAAATACTAAGCTTTTGACTCAATTTATTCTCATTCAAAGTCTCTGAGCAACCAATGCTAATTGACTGTTTTGCAATGAGAGAACAGTAGATTATACGTAGTGGCAGTACGATAACTTTATTCCCCTGCTCTATGTAGGAAGACCTTCTTCCTAATAGCAGAAATACTTTGCTATTACACACAGTCCAAAGTACTTCCATCAGAGAATTAAGATACTATACAAATAGCTAGGTAATTGATTGTGACTAGTCATTGTGATACTGTGATTAATAATGCTGATTCTTTTCAGAGTCATTAAAAGCTGAACATGTTGTAGTTTTTCCAACAATGATACTAAAGAGAGCACAATTTCACTTAGACTTGGAGAATATCTTGTTGAAGAACCAAATAAATCTTGGAAAAAACTATAATTATAGATATGAAAATAATGTCAATTTTTTTTAGTAATCTCAAGTGATCAGCTCCTTAAAGAACAATAGGGACACTTTGAAATAATAAGTTTCTGGTAAGGCCTCTGTTCCTTTTCTGAATGTTAATATTATTTGTAGGTGATAAGCTGTAGCAGAACAAGGGTAAGAAGCAATTTATTCAATGCTATTTGTTTTTCATTATGCATTTTTAAAATGTATGTAACTATTTAATCATTGTGTACCTCAAATAGAATGCAAAGATGTGAACAAAGTGGCTTATTGCCCACTGGTGCTGAAGTTCAAATTCTGCAGTCGAGCGTACTTCAGACAGATGTGCTGCAAGACCTGCCAAGGACATTGACCCACAGAAATTGAAAATGCCTTGTTGCTTCATTGTGGAAATGTGTCCATCTAAGATTTCTGCACAGTGCAACCAGTCAGATATTCTACATTCATCACCCTGTGGAAAATGTAACCACTGGTCAGCCCCAGCTGACAGAATTGCAATGTTATTTTAACTTCTGTGAAGTGGGATTTATTCATCCAAAGTGCTGGACACAGTATAAGGAGGCAATGCCAAAATGGAAAACTATACCCAGTGCATACAGAGCATATGGTATAACATATGTGTACTTTCAACTAAATCCTGTTTACCTCCTTGGACCATTAATATAATTGTTATTATGGACCTAGCAGTGACACTGAATCCATTTGTATTTAATATTGTTAAAATGTAGTTGTTATGGTTTGGTCATCTATAGAAGTAAAGAAGAATTTTAAAAATCTTGTCATAGCTTATAATTAATAATTATTTTATCTTACTATATAGCACCACAACTTAAGGTAAAGAAGTGGGCTTGGGAATATTATTTTAGAAGCAATTATAAATCCAAAGTAAAACAAATGTATTTTCCTTTGTTTCTTCAAATAAGGATAATCCATATTTCCAGAGTGAGCCATATGTAAAGCTAAAGTAAATCAATGACAAAATAGAATTAAGAAATGCACCAGGTATTACCTGATTGCATCAAACAATAAATATGTGCTGCAGGTTTATAGCCATCTTGCCATTTTACAAATAAATCAGGATTTCTACTAAAGGGAATGTACTCATACTCCAGTGGTGAAGAACGTATTTACTACTATTTCAGTGCTTATGTAGAGAATGCTTAAGACAAATCTCTTCAGACTCACCATTTCTCCCTTCAGTTACAGGGAGGCATCTCTGTAGCGACTAATTACTGTGTAATTATCAATGATGAACTGGCTGTATAGCGGAGAAGAGTCTCTTCTAGTAATCATGCTGAAATTCTACTGGGTTTTCACTTTTTCTTCACTGAAACAATAGAAGAATGATTTATGAGAGAACATGAAGAGGAGAAAATATGAGTATTCTTACTTTTGGATGGTTACAAAATAAACAGCAAAAAAGTACATAACTGATAGGAAACTTTCCAGTCAAAGTACCATAACTCCTATGTTCACGATATCGATCTATTAATACTCTGAAATGTATTTAAATGTGAAGCCAAGCTCCTTGGATAAAACAGATTCCAAAATCCATTGTGAGCTAAGCCTGAAGGCCATACTTCCCCCACTCCTATTCCCTTCTTTGTCAGTGACACAACAAAGAGATAAGGAATGTGGGTACTTTTTTATATTATTGTATTGTACTTGAACACTTGCAGTTTGCAGCAGGTCCTTGATGAATGTGCTTTTGTGTCCAACTTGCCTCCTTTGTTGTAGTGCAATTGAGATGATGATGTGAACACCACGACCACCACCTTGTGTTAATGATAGAAGTTAAATGGCACTTTTGTAAAAATAATATTCTTAATGAGACAAGTTTTTATAACATGATATGGTATCTAAATGTGTCAGTATATTTAACAAAATGCAGTAAGCCAAATGTGTTGAATGATACTTACTAATGTGAATTAACAGGAAATAGAGAAAGAGACCTGTACTATGCAGAAATCTTGACAATCCTTCTGTAGGGCTTTCTGTAGACCATTTATTCATACCCATCAAACTCTTGTCAGATGCTACCTCTTGACAGTCATCTCCACATACATGTGAGCAGTAGAATTCCTTTTTGGCACATTGCCTTACCCGGAGCCATTTACTGCTCAGTTGCAATGTACATAACTGTTACATGAAGGAATGAATGCTGAGAAAGGAAAACTGTACACATTTAGGAGTTAACGTGTAGGCATGAGGGCAGCATAACCAGTGGGTGAATTACTTTTGTATATTGGTTTATTAAAAAGATATATTGGTGCTAGTGTGCCTTGATTATGCAAAGGTACAATAGAAGAGATAGCTTTTGTGAGGACTTTTTCCAGGCAAGATACCGCAGTGTAACATCCTCTGGTTCCTCTGAGGCGTCAATATATTTATTAGTTAATGTGACTTTTCAACTAGCAAGAAATGATGGATTTTATTCTTACCTCATTTAGGACATTGCCTTTGCAAAGACTGTTTTCACAAGCATATTTTGCTCTTTCATTGGTGCTAGAAGACCAGGGAGTCCAGTGTTTACTTTGAAGCCTAAAAAGAGCAGTGAGTTTGGAATTTAAGCAACCCTTTGTCCTTGTAGCAGTGTTGACTTGCATTGCTAAAAGAATAAGCACAGAATGTATTTGAATTATAAATGGACCAACATGTAATGCCACCCCCCAGTAAAATTCTGAATAAAAGTTAATCATTTGTTCTTACATCACAGGACATTGCGGCTGCTACACCATAACCATCTATGTAATCTAAGCTGAAATAGTCCAAGTATTAAATTCATAAATAATGACAATACGATGTTTGTATAGGCTGCACCAAGATGGGAAGACTAGCAGTTCTGTAGTAGGTATTAAACACAATGTGCTGTTGGTTTTTCCACTGAGCAATGCCACTAGCTAAGACTATCAGACTCCCTACAATTCAACCAGTCAAATGTATACATCCGAGTGTTTTTAGAAGGGATCATCAATGCTATGGATAATATAATTTTCCTTAACAATACAGAATAAAAAAGAACTCTTTTATTGTGATTAGTTGCTTCTTATTTTATATGCAGTATTAATGTGGTACACTGTTACATTGTTATAATTGTTTTTGCTTTTGTAAATTATATGCTAATTTATTTCCATGTTGTCTAACACATGTTCTTACATGTCATGCATTCTGCTGCTTGTAACACTTAATGCAGTAAAATTCCACACCAGGCACAGATTTGTTTTTAACATAGATAATTTAGTAAAATAAAAAATGCAGCTTTTAAGAATGAGCCTTATCGTAACAATCTGTTCACTGACATGCCTGTGCAAGAATTTTGCAAGCACAAATATTTACATTGTTGAAAGCACTTCTGAGAGTATATTTACTTTTTAGTTAAAGATATATCAAGTAATGTTTCTATGCTGTCTCAGTCTTGTACTTGGCTATGACTGCCTTTGGGTGTGATATGGAAATGCAATAGACTAAACCACCATCTATTGCTCCTTCTAAACCATCGTTTCAAAAAGACTCCTATGTAGACTGCAGTTAATTCATACTAAGCAGCGTTTTCTGGACTCTGACCACCATGCTTTCAGGGAGATTTTGGTTGGTTGGTTGGTTATTTAGCAATCTAAATCAGTGTTCCTTAACCTCAGCCACTTTAAGATGCGTGGACTTCAACTCCCAGAATTCCCCAGCCAGCCGGCTAGAATTCTGGGACTTGAAGTCCACACATCTTAAAGTTGCAGAGGTTGAGAAACACTGATCTAAATGATAATTGAGCTGTCAGGAGAATGATGGGATTGGAGACTGATGGAACTGGGGAGGAGAAGGCTAAGCAATTGAACACTCCGTACTCCCCCAAACCAGATATCTGTAATGTTTGTTGTAGGAATATTACCTTTTCTAGAGTTCTGTTGTCTAACTTTTCACTAAATACAGAATTAAATATTTGAAGAGCATACTTCCATTAATATCTTTCCCTTTATGACAATAATTTTCCTTTTATGTTTCGTTTTCCTTTACCATTGTTTATTTTCTATTGACTGCTTGTGTTTCATATTATCACTTAGTGAACATTACACAAAACTGAAATACTGAAGCACAGTGTTGAATATCTTCTCTTGCCCGATTCTGTTGCTTCCTCAATTCTGTTTCTATCTCTGTAGTTATTAGATTACAAATAGAACCCCTGCCATTTTTTACCTAATCAGTTTTGATTTTAAACCTTTCTGCCCTTGTTAAGATAGGATCTGACCTCATTGGTGAACTCCTATGAAAGAATGCCTACTGAAAACATTGGGACATTAATCTGAGTAAACCTGCATAGGATTTGCCTGTATTTTTACAATTAACAAATTATTTAAATTGATAATCTTAAAAACAAAGTAAGACCATACAGCCTGCTTATTCTTCATAATGTCCTTCCCTTCCTGGGATTCTGTTTTATCATTTATTTATTCAATTTGGATGCCACTCAATTCCAAGCAACTCCTGGTGGCTCACAACAATAGCTAACATAAAAACAACAAAATTTTGAAAAATAACTGGAATAAGTACCAAAATAACTATAAAATAATTACAAGATGGCAATCCAAACAACAAAGAAAAACATAAAACATCACAAACAGGGGAGTCCCATCTACTCTACCCAAAGATCTGGGTAAATAGCTAGGTTTCCAAAGAATGTCATCAAGGTAGGAGCCATACTGATCTCAGAGAGGATCTCATTCCAGAGGCCAGGCACTGCTAAGATTTTAAGATGTTCTTCTGCTCCTTTGACATCTGCTAAGAGAAAATCTGATTCTTCTTTAACTAGTGTTTAAATCAGAGGATGTGTCACAGTTATTGGTTGGGAACTCAACTTTAGGTAGGAAGGTCTTTGGAGGCTAAGGGTGGTAGCAGGTAGGGCAGTGATATGGTACCAAGTCCAAAATGAGTGACAGCTTTGTATAAGGAGGCCATCTTTGGTCAGGTTGGTGAGGTGTTAACTCTAAATCAATACTGACACAACACCCTCCCCCCCCTTTGCTGAAATTCATTGATGTGACTTCTGGGGTTGGAGGAGCCAGTAGCTGCAGACTGCTTGTCTCCAGGTCAGATTCTTAATTTAAAATAAAAGTTATGGTTAATAACTTACATACTTCTGATTTCAGAATTGGTACCACGTGGTAAGGATTCATCTGTTTAAAGATTAACTTTTGGTAGATCAAGTTGCTGTACCATTAAGCTATTTTTCTATTCTACTGCAGCAGTGTCATAAATTGTTAGGTTAAATAATGAATCCATTTCTTACATGTGAAAATTCTCCTTGCTATTTACAGTACTGCATTAGATAATACACTTATAACTAGTTCCCCCCTAAATTAAATATTGATTTTTCTATCCCGTCCTTAAATAGGGATGCAAGGTAGTTTAAATAAGCTTCTTGCTATAATGTTTGTAAGCAATTTACATTTCATGTAATGTAATGTAAATTATATACAGGATTTATCCAGAAATATACATGTAGGTGAAAATGGCGTACACATTGGTGAAGACAAGTAAGAAATAAGCTGCATGTAACACTTGAAGATCAGGTGCAATTACAATACATTGTCCATTTTTTAAACTTCGCTACAGTAAATCCTGACTCAACCTTATTCTGTACAAAATAGGCCTGATATTGTACAATATACGGTGGCAGAACAGTGCTTTAATAAGTTTGGTTTCCCACACTTAGCAGGCTGTGACATGGAAACTAATATAAAATATAACAGCCTTTAATCACAAATGATTGTTTAAACAGGAGAAAAAAAGTTGAGAGACACAGCCACTGTTGTCTTTATATGTATATTTGCCAAACTATTTTCTTCTACATCTGGACTTGCAACTGAATGGCATATTTAAATTCTTCTGCAGAATTTTAGAAAGAGAGACAATTTTCTTGCTTGTTTGCTTTTATTTTTTTGTCACCTCTTGAGCAAAGCTCATACCATTCAAACTATTCTGTCAATGTGTGGCATTTGGCTGCCA
Source organism: Python bivittatus (assembly GCF_059951505.1). Lineage (NCBI taxonomy): Eukaryota > Metazoa > Chordata > Lepidosauria > Squamata > Pythonidae > Python > Python bivittatus. The sequence goes on along the minus strand of NW_028277112.1, from coordinate 1,131,305 downwards.
GCTTTACTTTTGTAAGTATCGGGGACATTCTTACTATTGTAGTTTATTTTATTTTTATACTACCCTTTCTTAGTAACCAGTAACAATTATAACATTGATATGTAAAGTTGAGCATTTCCAATCAAAGTAATACTTCCAAATAATAAATTGTGAGTGAGCAAAATAGATTTTTATTCGACCAGTCTGTATTTCTTTCTACGCTTGTCTAGCCTTACATCTGGACTATAAAATAAACGGCAAAAAATATATACCTATACAGATTGGCAATGCTTTTATCTTTCTAACACTTTAATTATAATGATTGATGTCTCAAACCTATTCACTTTTAGACAAAACTTCCCTAGTATGGTGCTCTTCAGATTCACTGAAACTATAACTCAGAATTCCCAGAAAACAAAACTGATGGGAATTAGAACCACAACATCTCTGGCAAGTACCGTGTTAGGGAAGGCAGTCTTAAACTAAAAGACCTGGACTGTTTATTTTGCCATGTTTTCTTTTTTTCCATTTGTGACGTAGGAAGAACTTATTTGTATTTATGCACAAAAATGCTCAAAGTCCTTGGTGTGAAAATGCTCTAAAGCGGACTGGTGTGGTCTGCAGCAGCAGTTTCAAGCAGCTGTCATGTTAGACAGATGTATTTTGAAGAACCATTATTCAGATGGCCTGTAGTGAATGAAACCCTTGTGCATTCATTCCCATTAAATCCAACCATACATCCCAGCAACTCCATACACAGATTAGATCTTTATCGAAGAAACTATTAGCAAAGATTCTTAAGCAGAGAGAGAAAAATGCTGCTGGTTATATGTGAAGTTATTTTCTGAAACTCTAAAGCCATCATAGGAAGGGAAAAAACCTAGAAAGATACAGGTTCTTATTAATTCTATAATGGGATGGTGAACAAGAAGAGAATTGCCTTATCTTTGCCAGGAACCATAAGAATTAGATTATTCATTGAATACCTGGAAACTCACTTTAATCTGAATTTATGAATTTAATTTATCCTTTTGATTAGAGATTCCAGGGATGGAACGTTGGAATTTCTGCCTCTGATGTTTTTACCACTGAGCTATAAGATGAATTTTTGCCATGATTAGCCTGCTTTCTGAACAGCTGAGGTGGTTGTTTTTGACCCAAAGCCAATAATTCATAAAGGCTTACTGCATCTGGCTTCAGTGTTTGGTATGCATCCTACTGTATGTGTTAACTAGCTACCATACTATATGAATAAAGCTGATATTCAGACATTTGATAAATCGATCCAATGCATTATCATGCTAACTGAAGATAAGAGTCTTATTAGTCCACTGCTCAACTGGATATATGGTAAGAAACAGAAATGCAAGACTTTTCTCACTACTTAAAAAGATAATGCAGCTAATCATCTGATTTCATGTGATCACCGAACTCTGTGCCTGTTGAAAAACAACTCTCTGAGCCTCTGCGATCCTACAGTGTTAGATGAATTTGGCAGTTGAGTCCATTCATTTCCAGTTGACTTGAGGTGTAACCCAAATTGCCAAAAAAACACAAAACCACTTTTTCTTTTGCAGCAGGGAAACACTGCCAAGCTTCTGGATGTTCTGTTTCCTCACTGGCAGGAATTCTTGCCTGACTTCTCCTCCTGGTGTCTTAGGAAGAATGCTGGCTGGACTTAGTGTACGTGAAATTGACAAGATATCTGTTTCCCTTTTCTCTTGGGAAAGGAAGGAGCTGGTATACAAAACACCAGAAAGGTTGGTTGCTGGTTTTTAATTTCTTTCCTTTCTCTTTTGTGTGAAGGGAGTGAGGTGATAGAATTTGGTATCACAAATTGAAACATGATGTGCAAATGTCCTTACAAGAAGTACCAGCTCCTTCACCTTAAACAGTGTGCATTTAATTTTGCACTGAGGCCTACAACCATGGCTGGAAGCATTGGGGAAGACACTTTGCTGCAAAACTGATGATCAGATATAATACTACCTTCACAGCTCTCAAAGGGATTTTTAATACAGAAGAAACGACATTTGGTAGCCAGGTTACTTTACCCTGTTGCAAATCCTCAGATTATTTTTGCAGACAGATAAATGTGCATACTATGAATGGAAAGCATAGATAAAGATTCCAAAAAAGCATCTGATGAATGACCTCATGGCATTCTAAGTTAGTTAGGTATGGTCTGATGAAATGACATAAGTTAATCGTTTCCAAGTCACAGGAAGTAATAGTTCTACTTTATTGTACGTTGGTCAAGTTGTGTGTCCAGTTCTGGACATCATAATTTCAGAATGAAGGAAAGTCACAAGTCACTCAGGTAAATCCCCCTCAGTGGCCTTCCTGCACACTGTCCCGTGCCCTCCTTCCCCTGGCCTCCCTGAGCTTGCACTGATCCGTGCCCTCCTTCCGTCAGCTTCCCTGTGCTTGCACACACCCACATGCTCCTTCCCTCAGCCTCCCTGCACTCATGCCACACCACAGTACCCCCTCCCCCAACTTGTGCACGGCCTGCACCAGGCCTCCCAGGGCCGCCTCTATCCCCCTGTGTCACCTCTGCACTCCTTACCTGGTATTCTTGCCATTTCCCACTTAACGACCCACCCATCTTGAGCCTACGATGGCAACCACGATTGCCTGGATTGCCATTGCTTTACGACCACATTGCTTAGTGATGGCAATCCCTGTAAAAGTCCTTAATGCAGGAAGCCAAATACATTTTAGAAGGCATTACTGAACTCTGGTGAGATTTTATTTATTTTATTTATTCAATTTAGGCACTGTCCAACTCCCAAATAACTCCAAGCAGGATGAAAATCATGAGTAGAATGCATGCATTGAAGGATATAATTCATTCAGAAGGAACAGGCCAGACAAAAAGGTTGAAGGAGGGAATTACATGTGAAAGAAGAGCACACATGTATTGGGATCCAGAGAGTTAAACATGAAAGTCCAAATGAGCATTTGGATAAGAATACGGGGAATGGGAAACAACAAGGTTACTATTGTGGAGGGTGTGTTATAGACTGCCAAGTCAAGCAGAAGAGCTGGGGAATGCCCTCCTGGGTCAGGTTAGAGAACTTTCAGGGAGGAGAGACTTAGTCATAATGCAAGGCTTCAGTTACAAAGATATCCATTGGAAAGCCAGTTTGGCCAAGATAGCAAGGTCCAGAAATTCCTCAGTGGACATGCTGGTGGATTCATTTGCCAGAAGGTTTTAAAAGAGACAATGGGATTCCTTTATCTGATTGTATCAAATAGGTAAGAGGTGGATGAAGAGGTAAAAGCAATGAAAACTTTGGAAAAAAGTAATCCCATTTTCTTGGCCTCAAGATACTACAGAAAGAGAATATGGACCACAGTCATACATGCACACTAGATTTCAGGAAATCCAATTTCATGTAGCTTAGAGAAGTATTAGGTGAGATCCCATGAAGAGAAATCCTCCAATCAAAGTACCTGGGGTTGGGAATGTCTCAAAAAGTAAGCTCCTGGAAGTACAATTGTGACCATTTCAGTGAAGAAAAAAAGGGGGCAGTTTGGGAAACCACTGCAGAGGGTTGAGTGAGAAATTTTAAAAGATGTGTACAGAAAATGGAAGATGACTAATCACCAAGAAGATGTACCAGGAAGAAGAAATAAAGTTATAAACTACAATAGGAAGGAGGCAAAGAAAGCTAAAAGCAACAGAAAGGACTTTTGAGGGGGAAAAGACTATGTCAGTCTTTTGTCAGTCTATGTCAGAAAAAGAAGCAAATGATCATTGTGAAGAAGAGTGCCAAAGGACTGAAGAAGGATAAATATTGTTCCTATCTTGGAAAAGAGGAAAAGAGAGGACCTGGGTAGCTACAACTATTCAGCCTGATGTCAATACTGGGGAAAGCTCTGTAATATATAATTAAGCAGTTGATTTGTGAACATTTCAAAAAGAATGCATTGCTTGACAGAAGCTAGGATGGATTTACCAAGAACGAGCCATGCCAAACCAAGCTAATGTCTTTGAAACTGAATGTCCAATCCAGCAACTTATGAGAATGCTGTTGATATGGTGCATCTTGACTTCAGCAAAACATTTGACAAAATCTCATTTGTTGATTAACTGGATTAACTGGATACAGAACAGGTTGAACAATACAGAGCTGGTTGAATAATGCACAATGAGTTTATGCAAATGACTCCATGTCAAGCTGGACATGAATTTACAAATGATTTGGAGGAGAGGTTAGAAACCATGATTTTTTAATTTGTGGATGAAACAAAGATCTGGAGGATAGCAAACACCTTATAGGATAGTACCAAAATTCAAGAGGATTATGCCAAGCTCAAACAATGGGCAGAAATGAACAAGATTATTTTCAGCAAGAACAATTGCAGAACCCAACATTTGGATAGGAAAAATTAAAGGCTTCAGTATTGAGGTTTGGGAGGAGGGCAAGATATACTGAACAGCAGCACCTATGAAAAGGATCTAAGTATCTTGGTGGATCAGAAGCTGAAATTAGTGAACAGTGTGATGCAAGTGCAAAAACAACAAATACAATCATAGACTGCAGGACAAAAATATATTGTCAAGTTCAAAAGAAATCATCATTCCATATATTCTGCACTAGTCAGACACTACCTAGGATACAGTGTCCAGTTCTGGGCACCTAACTTTAGAAAGGATGTTGGCAAACAACTGTGTCTGAAGGACAACAATCATATGATAAGGAGCCTGGAAGGAAAACCCGAGGAAGAGGTTGGAGGTGCTCTGTATATCTAGTCTGGAGAAGAGAAGTCTGCAGGGAGCCATGATAACTGTCTTCAAATCTCTGAAGGGCTGTCATGTATCAGATGGGGCAGGATTGTTCAGAGTTTTTCCAAAAGGCAAAACATACACAGGGGGTTTAAATTATATGGGAGTGTAGCTAAGGAAATGTTTCTAATTATAAAAGTTGTTCAACAGTAGAACAGACTACCACCGGAAGTGGTGGAGTCTTTTGTCCTGGAGATGTGTAAACAGAGGCTGGATGTCCATCTGACAGGGATGCTGTAGTAGCAAATGGCAGGCAGTTGGATTTGATGGTCCGAAGGGCCTTTTCCAACTCTAGAATTCAAGTCAAGTCAAGTCGAGACATTGGAAGTACATTTAATTTCCTTTTACATGGAATGGCAGGGAAGGGATTTTTGGGGTTGCTCTGGAGACCAGCAGTAGCTTGGGCAGGGTCACTGAAATGAACTGGCCAGTCATGCTCTCAGCATTGGTTGATTGATTGAATGATTGATTGATTTGATTTGTAGGCTGCCCACCTTAAAACACATCTTAAAGCATGTTCTCAGTGATCCAAAGTTGGCAGAAATAAAAAAGACATGCAGATTTACTTCAAATGGCTTTGGAGGGATTGGGAATGGAAACGATGCCATATGAGAATACCCTATATCAGAGCACCTGTTGACTTTGTTTATTATATACAGATCCAGAAAATTAGAAGACCAGAAAATTTGAAAATGGCATTCAGTCTTTGGATATTTATAAGCAGCAAGTTACTTGGTTCAGCTTGACTAGACTTATGAACTGTCAGATACCATTTACTGTATGCAGTTGGTGCATCTAATAACAATTTTACTCTAGTAACTTGGAGTAAAATTCCACTTATATAAAATGGAGCATCTGATAGTTGCAGTTCCCTGTGGTCAACTGCAGTCCTCCGGAATATCTTACATACAGCTTGCATGACCCCCTGGCTTAAAATGTGGCCTTTTAAAGAGTGTGGAGACAGCAACAGACGAGCGGACAGGGAGAGAAGGACAAAAATTGAGTATCCTGGTTTGCATGATCAAGGGCCATATCACATTAAGGAACCATACACTTACATCTCCATTCTAGCTTCTATGTATAAATTAATTCTTATTTGCCAGATCATTTCTGTACTTTTATGAAAAAAATTACGTGTATTTTCTCGAAATTGCCCTTGAAATTCCTGGATCTATGTGCCTTGTTATAATTTGTGTCTTACTGGAAGCAAACAGTTGCCTGTGCATTTTTTATATAAACGATCTTTAAAACTAGCATTTTTTTCCAAACCTTTGACAGTCCCAGTCATGCAGTTCTTTTATAGAACTATTGCTATTTGTGAACATATGTGGCGTAACTACTGTAAACATATGAAGCATAATTAATCTATCATTTCAATAATAACCGGTATACGGCTTGATGAATGTTTTGGTGAATAAGCCCTGAAAAGGTCTCCTAATTAAAGTATTTTGGCTGACCAAATACTCCATTCCTATTTTGCAGTGCGCGTATTTGATTTACAGTACATTTCAAAATATTTATATATTATTTCAGGGTTTCCATCACTCTCTCAGCCAATACCCTGCTGTGTTTGAAAATGTCTGGACAGTAATTGTCACTGTTTACAGCGCTGTTTTGGAAAATAGCAAGCATCATGGCGTTTAGCCGAGTCAAGAATGCAGTTACCCATTTTGTATACATGATCCAAATGAACTCCTGGCTTCACAGGCTCAAAAGCCAAAGGAAACGACTTTATCGGCAGTAAAATGTTTGTTTACTCTTTGGCTGGATGTGATCAGTAATAGGTGACTTATGTTATAGCCAAAGTGGAAAAACACTATGAGTTTAACAATTCCTTATATGTACATACAGTGCTAAAACAAACATACAAATAACCCCAGGAAAGCTTTGGATGGGCCCTGTTATCTATCTTTTCCTCCCCACATCATTCGCCAGAGGCACAGCCGATGAGTAAACACTCCAACGGAATCCAAAAGTTTTGGGACCCTTTAAACAAAGAGATTGTTGTAGAAACTATAATTCTTTGCTACTGCTTTGGGAACTGACTAATGGCTGCAGCCAAAGATTTCAAAATATCTCAGGGTTTTTTTTCAAAAAGGAGAAATGCCATCCAGTCCAGTCCTGGGGCAGCTTCCCCCAACTGCCAATTTCCCAATCTATGGGGCTGCACATGCAACTCCCAGAATTCCCAGCCAGTCTTCAAACATGCAATTTGCTCTCCCTGACCTGTCCCCTGTCCTTCAATATGTAAGAATCTGCTTTCTGTGAGAATTGGGACTCTGCTTTATTATGAACCTGAATCACACAGAGAGTTGTTCCCACATTCATCCAAATGTGAAGAGGTCAGAAATTGCTGGGGCCACAGCACATACCCTATTCCAGGGTTCCTCAACCTCAGCAACTTTAAGATGGGTGGACTCAACTCCCAGAATTCCCCATGCTGGCCATCTTAACCATCTTAAAGTTGCTGAGGTTGAGGAACCCTGCCCTACTCAATACCCAGTTTGCATTATATGCGACCTAGTCTTTAACCGTTACTTGTTAAGGCAGAATGGGAACTTGGTCTACTCTACAAGCTTCCTGAGAAATCCAGCCAACATTACATACAAAATCTCTCTTTCTTTTGCAGTATGGCTGTTGTTCTTCTTAGAGTATGTCCTGAGTACCTAAATCTCCTTCTGACCTATTTGCCTATCCCAATAAGCTAAAACTGGCTTTAGTTCTGTGACACTCTTGGCTTATCTATAGCAACTGAGACCACATTCTGGAAAAAGGATTGCTGACTCCATTTGTTTAGGTAGCAGTGGGATTAGCTCTGGACCTTATTTCTGGCTTTGGAATGATTATGCCAATGAATCAAAGCAAGTAACTGTGGGCAAATTTAGAGGAAGTTAGGAAAACAAATCAAAGATTTATCAGCCTAATCAGCTCAAAGGGCTGACCTACTTCACTTCCCAACTGCCCAAATAATCTAAGCAATCACTTGAAGAAAATATTGTTAGGGATACCAGTAAAGAAATACAGCAAGGTCATGAAGTTGAGATGACCACAGGTGAGGGTCAAATAAATCAAGATGGCATTTGTGACTGCATGATTGAAGTTCCGCCTCTTTCTTTAAGTGCATTGCAGACACATGTTTAAAGCATGTTTAAAGGGGCAAGGCTTATATTGGGTGGGTGTGGCTATCTTGACCCACTGCTGCAGCGAAGGAGCTATGGTGTACGTTTCAAGAATTGCACTGCTGTGCCATTGGAGAAATAAACCTTTCCAGTGGCCTAGTATTTGGACTCTTGCATGGGAGAGAAATATTGTAGGTAAAATGATGCTACAAAAGTGAAAGGGAATACATTTGTTCTCTTTCTGGTGTCTTTTCTGAAAGCAGCTTTCTTCCAGAATATTTAAACGTGTGGCTGATTTTTGAAATACATTCTTGCACGCAGCTTTTGCATCTCAAGCTGCTATATAAACTACTGGAGATCTCAAATCTCTAGAAGCAATTTCATTTCTCTCCTTCACTTCCCTAAAGATGTTTCAAGAACCATCCATCAGAAGAGAGCAGTACCTTCAGGAAGAAGCATGGAAAGAGATGTCATTCTAATCTTTCTCTGCCATACCAGCACAAATATTAGGAACTTCCTGCTGGTCTAAAATACTGTAAGTTGAGTTGGCTACAGCCAATTTTCAGCTGCTCAAGATTCAGCCCCAAATGTTTATGCTCTTATGCTTCCTTCACTTATGGCAAATTGTTGGAGGTTTTTTCCACCTTCCTATGCTTTCCCCTTTAACTTTCTCACAGAGCAACCCAGCTAATAGCCTGAAAAATAACATGTGAGAGACATGTCCTCAAGTATCATATTTTAAAAGCTAGCGCTTTTTATGAGATAATGCACAGAGCATTATATTTGAAAACAGATAGCCTTGGAAGGATTACATTGTCACCCAGCCACATCATGAAAACATTGCTCAGACTTGTTGACAAGGGGAAGCTTGATACATGCTCAGAGCATTTCATGCTAACCTAGTCCTTGTATGAATCAATTTAATGTAAAGCAAATTAGAATGTATCAAACTGGAATTGATTATCCAGCCTACTGTTGTAGTTCAGGTGTTAAATAACTTTTGTTTTATTTAGCCAGTAAGTATTTTGAAAAAAATCTTTGTCTGTAAATGCTGCAGTCCTCCAAATGTAAAGGGTAAACATCTGTATGGAAAGTCCCTGTGATTCTTGGAGCAGCTCAGCATGATTAAGGATTTTGGAAGATGAGGATCCTCAACACCCATAGAGGAATATCTTCAATACAGATGCTGGCACTCTAACAATTTCATTTAATTTTGGAGACTGCTACAATTGGTTGAATAAATGCCTGCTTTAAGTGGATGCTGTTTCTACTAACAGTATGTTACAAATAAAATTATTACTTGTAAACCTGAAGTAGCCAGCCTGTTGGAGACACAAGTGCTCCATCACTGAGGGTTTTCAAGCAAAGGTTGGACAGCACTTTATCTGAATGGGATGTGGATTCCAAAACCACTTCTGACCCTAGACATCTATGATTTTATGTAAGCATAACAATTCTGTGCCATTGCTGGGATTTTGATCCAAGAAGAACAGCCACTTGACCTGCAAGGATTAGTGGTGTAGAATAGTAACACACTGCATCATTTTCTTTTAAGCATCCCCCCTTTCTCCATTTAGGTTCTGAACATATCAAATTGTTATACATACAATGTATTGTCGAAGGCTTTCAAGGCCGGCATACATCGGGACCACAAAACGCAGCATCCATACCAGGATAAAAGAACACGAAAGACACTGCAGACTACAGCAACCAGAAAAATCTGCAGTAGCTGAACATGCTCTCAAGCACACTGGACACAAAATCCTATTTGAAAACACAGAGATACTGGACAACACCAACAGCCACTATACCAGGCTATACCGGAAGCCATTGAGATTCACAAACACCAGCACAGTTTCAATAAAAAAGAGGAGAGTCTAAAAATCAACAAAACCTGGCTACCAATCCTGAAAAATACAGCCTGCAAAAGGTCAAGGAACTCAGCTCAACCACCAGGACATGTGAACAGTTCACACAATGAACTTGCTAATCACCCCCAGCAGCCCCTCCTTAACAATTCAGTAGAAGAAAAAACCCTGCCTAATCCCCAGGAAAATACACACAGATGCTGACTCCAAAACAAGCAGCCACTCAGTAACCCACCCCCCCGCCCACCCCCAGATCTCTATAAATACCCACAGAAGGGTCACTTCACCCTGGGCACAGAGAGAACTGCTCCTGTCTGTGCTCCTGCACTCTGAAGATGCCGGTCACAGGTGCTGGTGAAACGTTAGGAAACAAAACTTCAAGACCACGGCCACACAGCCCGGAAGACCCACACCAGCCATGTTATACATACAGTTGCATTCAAAAAGCACCACCACTTCCTTGCTCTTACACAAGGTCAGTCTAATAGGCTATAGATCCAGCCTTCACTGATGTCTTGATTCCTTGCAAATGAGGCCAAGTACCTTTTTCCTACCTCATTCAGACAGTGTGAAGGAACTCCACAAAGAATGCATGGAGTGGAAAGGAGAAGGAGGTCACTTACTTTTTTCAAAATTAAAAATGTGCACATGAAGCAGTCCTGCACATTTTTTTTTCTCTTTCCACTCTCTGGCCTCTTCCTAGTTAGGAAAACAGTTAAGTCACCATGAAGCTTTCAGGGCAATAGGGTGATGTAGCAGGGTAAGTGGTGTGTCACACACAACACTATTCTATTAACAGCATGATCTGGAAGTTCAGCAGGAATATCTGGGAGAACTACAGGATTGTTACCCATTCTCTTGACTGAAATATATGAAAAGTCAACAAATTGGCTTTTACTACCATATTCCTGGGGGAGGTTTTGCTCATCCTGTATGGTGAATTAAATATTGTTGCATCTGTTTATTACACTTACAAATACTTCTTTCAGTCTTTTCTAGTAACCCAATGATCTGTACAACATCCACACCTGATTTCAGCTCTTCCACACTCACAGTTTTTCCCCAGAGTCACCATCCTGTATTCATACATATTGCACAGAAAACCAAGGACAACATTCTCAAAGAATTAGTTCTGCGTTCAGCTCAGACAAAGTAGGAAAGCAGGCCAAAGTGGGCTGACTTCAGAGATACGGAGTCAGCCTCTGATGCTATTACAGGAGACCACTGCATTCCAAACCAAAGTCAACAGGTTCCAAAGCTTCAGAAACACTCTGGATCCTTGTAATGGTGTTTTTACTCTTTCTAGCCAATTTGATACATATTTGAAACCTTTCCATAATTGGAAAACAAACCGCAAATATAAGATATAACCACTAACAGACAAAGAAGGGAAATCCAGATGCTGACAATTAAATTTATTCCAAGCGCAAGACATTTTAGAAATATTGTTTCTCCTGTTATGAGTAAGAATCACTAGTGTGTCACTTGGAATTGAGAATTGCTGTTACAAACATGCCCCTGAAGAGGGATTTTTTCAAACATGTTGATCCTGGAATAAATTTCATTTTCATCATACTGGAATTTCTCCTTCCTTCCTTGGAAAACTCTATGAGTGAAAAGGAGTCAACCGAGGGCTTTACTGAACCTTTCAGTTTCTCTCAGATTTCCTTCCTTCCTTCCTTCCTTCCTTCCTTCCTTCCTTCCTTCCTTCCTTCCTTCCTTCCTTCCTTCCTTCCTTCCTTCCTTCCTTTCTTTCTTTCTTTCTTTCTTTCTTTCTTTCTTTCTTTCTTTCTTTCTTTCTTTCTTTCTTCTTTCTTCTTTCTTCTTTCTTCTTTCTTCTTTCTTCTTTCTTCTTTCTTTTCTTTCTTTTTTTTCTGGTTTCTCAATTTTCAGTTCATACCACTTCAGGTTTTAGAAATGCAATACGATTTTCATGCTTTTTGTGATTGGTTCTTTAAAACACAAAATTTTGCTTCCTATCAAGCAATGTTTGCAAACAATTTCCCCTGAAATAACACATTTTAGTATATTTAAATCATATATATCACCACTTTTGTGCAGACTTTTTCTTAATGTGTTGTTTTGAAATTAATGAATCTCTTTGCAAAATTTGGAGATATGAACATTTCAGGCAGTGGTTCAGTTAACTTCACATTTAAATGCACCCTAACAAATTTCCTCTAAGCTTTGAAATGAAGAAAGAAAGAAAAAACAGCCAATCCCCTACTCTACCTGAAAGAAGGGATTCAGTCTCTGAGATTTTTATGAGCAGGAAATCGTTTTGCAGCAATTTGTTGCACAGCCCAGTGCTGTGAATGTGTGCCTGATGGCCCTGTCTGTGCTAAGATGGAAGTAGTGAAGTCATCAGCCAAAGAACACAGCCTTTCTCAGAGTTTTACCTACCTTCCAGTTTTCCTGCCTCTACTTCACCTCTCTCTGATCCTAATCAGTTATGCACTTTCAAATTTTAATGCAAACTGAGCAGAAAGCAGAACACATTTTTTAAAAATCTGAAATATAGGATTTGAAATACACGATTCCCTAACCCCTCCAGCTATTTGTCTAAAGTGCTATTGCACCTATAAAGACCAGCTGACCCAGACCCCAAATTAAAAAGATGAGAGCAATTGTTGATTTTTCCATTCTAGTCAATGGTCATTTGAGGCTCTGGAAAATGAACCAAAGTAAAATTCCCTATGAATACCTATCAAAGCAGTTTCCCAATTATATATTTATTTATTCTGCATGCTTCTCTCTGAATTATTGCAATCGAAGGTTTTGTCATCTGTTTTCAGATATGACTGGACAGGACTTTTAAAATCTCATTTGTGTAATGGGGAATGATAAAAAGGAATTGTTGAAACACTGGAAGAATTCCTCAGCAACCCATCTGGGTACAGCTATAAAGGTAGACTTATGAATATAGGAAAGTTACATAGGGATGGGAAACCTTAGACTCAATCCCTATTTTCTGAAATAAATTCAGTCTAAGCAGTTTATGCAAAGTAGGGCTCCTGGAAACATGGAAAGAGGACCCACATTTCTAAATGGAAATAGATTGAATTGAAAATATTCCATCCACTGGATAAGTGAAAATATTGAATGTGTTTTCATTACCTAGTGTAATTTACACACACAGTTAGGTTTTAGCCCTAATAAAAGAACTGGGAAGCTCTATCTTCAGTCAGGAGCTTAGTTTTACAAGCCGAATGAGCAAACTGGGCCTCACCCCTAATTCAGAGTTTCTGATTTCTTATACCTAAATGAAAATATCTATCCACCTCAGCTATGAGAGAATTAAGACATGGCCTACTTGATTGCCTTGTATAACAGACTGATTATGCATGACATTCCTGTTCTCTTTGTCCTTATTCTGTCTCTAACCCTCAGAGAGAAAATCCTATCTGAAGACAGTTTATCTCTGACATTTATCTATCATCTATCTATCTATCTATCTATCTATCTATCTATCTATCTATCTATCTATCATCATATTTATATAGCTGCCCATCTCATGGACTGTGACTCTGGGTGGCTTACAATAAAAGCTATAAAATAGGAATATAAAAAACAATCAGCAATGAAAAGCAATAATATATGATCAATACATGATCTTTTGGAAAAGATCTACATACATCTAGTCCAGAAAGAAAGCCAGTAAGGTGTGTTGACCTGGCTTCAAGTCCCCACTCAACTACGGAGTTTGTCGGGTACCTTTGGGCCAGTGACTCTTTCCCTGTCTCTCATCTCAAAGTAATAGAGCTGTTGATGTGGTGAAGATAAAAATCAGGGATGTATCTGCCTTGAGATCTCAAGAGGAATGGTGGGCTATAAATTGCAGAAACAAAATAAACAAGGGAAATCAGTCATTTGTACATGCATTTCTCCTTCCTGCTAGGCAGATACCCATTTTTTCCAATTGGCTTCATCCAACAGCAGCCTTTCTTTTATGGCACTACACCAGGCAGAGTATCTGTGCAGAAATCTAAGGTAAGCTTTGCAGGAAAACTTTGGAAAAACAGAGAATCCAATGAGTGCTTGGATTAGGGTCCCCTGTGGATTCCAGGAAGCTGTTTGGCAAAGTAGAACTGTATCAGGATGTTTGGAAGATGAAGTTCCTTCCTCTGTTTCCAATTATTTCTTTATCTCTCCATGATGCTTCATGTTACTTCACTGTTTTCTTAGCTGACTGCCATTACACTTTAGGATTGGGAGGATAAATGCAAAACTTAACAAATTATAAATATCCTGTTTCAAGATGTGTTATCACCCACCCAAAAGAAACTGCAGTTGCAGCATGAGCTCTTTGACAGCAGTTTTCTGTTTTATTTAAAGTTTTTGCTGATTTTAAAGAAATATTACATAGCCAAGAACTAAAGACCTTGTTGGTACAAAGGCAAAGGTGCATCTTTGAATTTTTGCCCTTCAACTGAAATGAAAATTAGCATGAAAAAACACCTGAAGGAAAAGAAAACCTTCAATTAATAAAAGAAGAAAAGAGAGGAACATCAGGTGGCAACAGTCATATAAACATTTTTTGGACATGATATGATGGTGGATAATTTCCAAGGAAAATTGTAGGGGCTAGAAGTATGTGTACAACTTCATTGCTTTGATTAGCGCATCTGAGTGAAAATGATGGTGGAGTGGAAATTGCTGAGGATTGAAAAGCTTGTTAGACCTAATATGTTGGAAAGAAAGGTGGCTCAGGATGGCAATCATTCCCACATATCATCTATAAATAGTTGGTACTTATTTTATGCAATCTTAATATATGTTCCCATATTCAATGCAAAATCGTGGCTGCTTGCAGCTCTTCTCCCAAGTCACATACAATAAGCAGAAATAATACAAGATTTTCTGAACTAACTCACTGTATAAGAAGGTGATCATACCAGAGCAAAAGAATTAAAATGACCCAGAGAGATAGGTTACCTGGACCGCAGTGCATGTTTGGACTATCATTTCCCTTGCCATTGGTTACACTGGTTGAGGCTGATGGAAACTGAAGTGTTTAATTAATTGGCGGAAACTATTGATATTAAAACAGTCTCACCAGCCATACAACCTGAAGGTGTATTTCTTCTTCCTGGTAACAAATCAGTTATGCCTTGAGCACAAAGAAAAATATGTAGAAAATGCACAAAGTCTATAGTTCAATTTTGTTTTAACACCAAGGACAAAAATCTTAAAGGCTGAGATTGCATGACATACAGAGCCATAAATTAGCCACTCACAATTAACCTATGCTGAGTGTGTTGTGCAAACCCAGAAAATTTGGTTGAGTAAACTATACTTATTCACGGGTAAACCTGTCATACAAACAGAACCAAAAGTTTATGTGCAGCTATGACATATTCTCAATCCTGCAGGCAAGAGTGGAGTAGTTCCATGGTGCTACTTGGTGTAACACTTCTTTGGTGTCTCTGTGTGCCTTTAAGTCAGTTTTGACTCCAGGTCAAAATATTGGACAAGTCCCTGCAATTTTCTTGGCAACATTTTCAGAACTCATTTGCCATCACTTTCTTTATAGGGCAAAGAGGGAAAAGTCATGCAGTTAGCTTTCTTGCCAAAGGCAGGACTAGAATTCACAGTCTCCTGGCTTCTAGTTAACTGCCTTTAACTACTACACTAAGCAGGCTGTCTGTAATACCTACTACTATTGACAGATATTACTTTATGCTGCTCATAAAGTAATAGATGCTGCCCATGGCTGTGCATTGTTGCCAATGCCCAATTCTGTCCCATGTTGCTTTCCTCAACCTGGCACTCTAGATGTGTTGGGACCACAATGCTCAGGATAGTTGGTGAGGAACCAGGCTGGGGGAGATGTTTTATGACGAGACTCATGAGATGGCAGAGTCCCTCTCTCTGATTTCAATGGAGCAATACTGAATGAATCTAAATTTAGCTGTTTAACAGATGAAGCTTCAAGGCGTAAAAATCTAACAAAGGGAAATAGTTTGCTCCTAGAAGTTTGAGCTGTCTCACCCAGAGGGATACTCCTTAATTCTTCCTTTTAGTAACCAATGTTTGCTTAATCCTGTAGTGATATTTTTGACAGCCAATGGTAGACAAGGAGACAGTTGTTCCATGAGCAAATAATCACCTGTGGAACTGTGACCTTAGGGTATATCCATCAAATTTGGCCACACAAGTTAAATCTTGACTTCCTGATTACAATCAACACAGATTAAGAGTGAGTTTGAAGAAGCTACAGCAAGATCAAATCAACTGTTGCATACATGGTTTACATAAGAACTGTTTCTTCAACATTTGCCTATATTTCATCACAATGGTCTTTGATTTTGCAAACTGAAAAGTGATAAATTATAATTTTCTTCCCTGCAAAAAATGAGGAATCTTGTAGCACCTTTTCTGATTATAACATTTTATTATAAGACATAAGATTTCATGAGCTTCAGCTCAGGAAAACTTATGCCTTTTAATAACATTTGTTAGTCAGAAACGGTGCTACCAGATTCCTCACCACCATAGACTAACATGGCTGTCTTCCCACGATGTCTCTAGTGCAAAAGAAAAGCATCCAATGTCTTTTTAAAATTCACATTAATCCCAATTACATTGAAATTTTCTGTTGAAGGCACCCCAAATTCACAACATTTAAAAACTGACAAAAATAAATTCTGGGATACAAGGAGCTTTGCGTGCTGCTTCTGAACCACTGCATTCTCTGAGATTAGCAAAGTAGAATTTGTTGTATCCTGATCAGTTTGTATACTCCATCCCACTAACAAATTCTAGAAGGTGTAGTTCCTTCCACTGCCATAAAAATCATGTCCACACTATTGGAAAGAATGAATTGCCTTCACATCAGCATTTTTGTTAGTGGTGATGTAACAAGGCTATTAACAAGGACTGGCCATTGCAACTGTACTTCACCAGTTCACCAACAGTTTCACAGTCTATCAGTCTGTGTCCAAACATAATGAAAAGTTCTGTTAGCTTTTTATTTAACAAAAATGAAGAGAATAACTACAGAATAGCTGTAGTTAGCCCTGACCTTCAGTAAAGGTCCCTCAGTGCATTCATTAGTGGTGGTAACAGAAAATGCTGATGAGTTCCAAGTGATTCCCAGGAGAGATTCAGTTTGTGAGCCAACATACACGTTTCCCAGGATGCTCCAGAGTGATACTAAATTGGGAATATTAAAATGGTAGCTTCCAACATCCATTTAGAGCTACCTAGCCCTCAAGGGGTAGGAGGGAGATCTTTGAAGGCAGCAGTGTTAAACCTTGTTGGAGTACAGGATCTTCTTTAGCAAACCAAAGATGTTGTGTGTTAGCCTAGGTAGCAAAGACAATTGCCTGAAACAAATACAGATATGGTATGTTTCAGTTCTACTCCTAGCTTTTGTGTTTCTCAGAAAAATCTCATTAATTAATATCATACAAAGATGTACTGAAACTGTAAGATCCAATCTGTTGAAAAGCATAAGATTCTAAGTTCATGGCAAACTTCTTATTATATCTGAAGAAAGTAATTCTATAACATTTACCTGGCAATTAGCCCAATGAATTCAATTAGACTGTACTGTTTAGGCTTAAACTTGTTCACTCAATATGGTGTGGTTACATGTTTATTTAAAAGTTCAACAGGGTTTTGTCGCAGGTAAATAGTAAGGCCTAAAGGCTCAGCCATGCATCTGCTTTGCTATGTTTTCCTTCCATTCTGGAGCTGGCAGGAAATCATGCTGGCATAAATCATGTGGCCTCTACAACATGCCCTTAGGGTGCATACAGAACGGTGTCTGCTGTGTTGCTGTCCATACAACTATACTGCAAGGGCAAGAACTGATAGTTTTCCCCAGCTGAAATTTCAGTTCCACCCAAACATCACCAACTGAGGGAAATGCCACCACAAATCACCATACAGAGCATGTGTGGGGCAAGGCTTGTATGTTCTGGGTGCATCTGCCTTGCTGCTGATCGGCCTCTTTCCTTCCACCTTTTCCAGCATTAGATCCCACTCCAGAGAGCTGGGTCTTCCCATAATGTGTTTAAAGTAGGATAATTTGAGCCTTACCATAGCAGCTAGGTAACATAATAAAGCAAAAAGAGAGCAAAAACCTGTTCTACATTTAATTCTAATGTAAATCTTTAATTCTAAAGATTAAATTCTAATTTCTTCTTATTACAGCATAAGGGCGCTTTTTAAACCGAATACATATAATTGAAGACATAGTACTGATTACATAGAAAGTAGTCTTAGCCACAGCAACTGCATCATGTTGAGAGGTGGACATTCCTAATCACGTTGCCTTTGAAGTTTTCTTCTCCTCCTCCAGTTATCTGTGCAGTCGATCGGCCATGCGTGTTGCTTTTACTTGGGAAAAATTAATAATGGTGAGTCTGAAGTCATCCTCAGCATGTTTACACAAATCAATTCATTTTTTAAACGATTCCACTTCAGAATCTGTCCCCCCAATTTATAATTGGCAGGACTCTCTTTGCAGCTTTTGCAGCCTCAAGCAAGGGGATGATTATAGGCTGTTTTTAGCCTTAGCTATTGGAACTTTCCACACCTGTGTGCATTTATACCTCCTAAGTACAGTGGATTGTTTTGAAGTCCTCTTCCCTCCACCTTTTCCCCTAGGCTCAGATGACCCCTAGATGACTTGACCTGACCTTGGAAAATGTGATGAGCCAGAACCCTCCCAGAGGAAAACAGAGCAAAACAAGAGTTATTACTGAAATGAATGTAAAGATAAGATCAAGTGTTCTGCTGAGCTGTGATCTTGCCCAACTGCCACTCTGCAACCAAAGTGGTACTGATCTGTCTGTCTGTCTTCATCTGTTCAGCTGTATCTGACTTTCAGAGACTATATTTATTAACTTTCTTCATTCTTTCTGATGTTTTACAATGTCATTTAAGATTTCTAGGTTTAAATTAGTATCTTGTTTGGTAGGATCAATCCAGCATGTTCTTTGCCAGTCTTGTTTTCTAGTACCTTCAGCCATTTCTAGCATAATTGATTTTTCTAATGAATTTGATCACATGGTATGACCAAAATAAGACAACCTTAACTTCATAATTGTTGTTGCCAGTGATATTTCTGGCTTGATGCAGTCTAAAATCTCCTTACTCATGGTTTTTGCTGTCCAGGATATGCCCAGTAGCTATCTCCAATTCCATAATTCAACAGTTTAATTTTCTTCTACCCAATTTTTAAAATTATCCAAATCTACTGGACAATAAAAAATCTATTCTGATACAGGTAACAAAAAAAATGGTGGAAGTGGGAATGATTTTGATGAGGATGATAGGGCGGTTTTCCCTAGCATTTTTCCGCAAGTGCAGGGTCTGCTTTTTTTTTTTTGGATCAGCCAAATGTTGACCCATTGGTTATGACAGGAACTGACCAACTGGCTTGTTGCCCAAGTCTGATGTCATGGGCTGAGAGAAGGTGACTGACCCAAAGTCACCCAGCTGGCTTTCATGCCTAAGGCAGCACTAGAACTCACAACTCACTTCTTGGTTTCTAGCCTGGTCCTTAACCACTGGACCAAACTGGCTCTCTTATGTGAGAATGATTATGATGAGGATGATAGTGCTACTGATTATTTTGATTTGTATTCAGTGATCCCGATAGGCTTATTTGGAATTTCAAGGCTATCTTATTAGTCTTCTCATGAAAGGGTTCCATAGGAAGCACTAGGTCTTTTCACATCAGATTCGATCATATTCAGACACAGCTGCTTTAATGAGTTGCAGGCAGATGCTATCTTCATGCTGAATTCCAGAGCATCATATTAAGCTGAGTATAAAGCCCTACACAGTGGCAAGGATGATTACAAACCAGTAGCTTGCTTTGTATTGCTAGTTTCCCAGGGGTACTGAATTTTTAATTAAAAGAATCTAAACAGATAAAAGTAGGGAGGCAGGAAGCAGGAGAAACACCAAGGAATATGCTTGTCATCCTGCTTACCAAATTAGGGAGCCAACGTTTGCATCTTTTAAGATAGTTTCTCCATTCTTTGATTAGTACCTATAACATAATTAAAACAGGACAGGCACAGGAACCCCACTGTTCCACAGAAATTACTGAACTACAACTTCCAGCATGGCTAACAATCAGTCCTGAGAGCTGGGGCTGCTTGGAATGATAGTTTGTCAACCTCTGGAGAATCATAAGTTTTCTTTTGAGTCAGACAACAGTTAAACCAAACTCCCTTTTAAAAATGTTTGAATCTAGATTTGAGGGCCTTTCCATATGCAGCTTGTCCGCTGATCCCATTCCATTTGATTTTCACAGTTTTATCTTTTATGTGCACAATGCACATGGAAAAGGGGGTGGGGCTTCAATTGTCCAGGTGCAGGCTCCATCTTGACTTGTTTGACCCTGACCTCCAGATGCCTCAGGCCTTCTGCAATTCCTTTGTGCTTGAACGGATCAATTTTTGCCTCTCTTGCACACAAAAAGAAGTATTGTGACAATAGTTTTGCAGGATGAACTCCAGAGATGTGAGGCAAATCATTTGCCTTGTCCCACCTCCGGCAGCCTCTCCTCCTTCTGCTGAAATTGAGGGGCCATTGACTTTTGGTTCTGCATTTTTCCTTCTTGCAAAAATGAGTAAAGCACTGGCTGGAAGTAATTGTGTTCTTCCATTGGTTAGCTAGAGGGGTGCTGATTGGTTGGTGAGAGTTTTAAGGATGGCAGTGGTGCAGACATTGGCAGGGCAAGCAGGGTGAAAATGCTGCTGATGGTTTCGGAGGTGACGCTGGTAACCGTGTCTAAATGCCCACGAGTTCCATTTCTTTCAAAGAACTGTTATTATTTAAAAACCAAGGAAAACAGTCTCAAAAATAGTGCCCAAACAAAATAGACTTTTATTCCCCACTGAGCAGCTGAAAAGAAGAGGGAAGATTAAATATTTTGTTTTTAAACATTTATTTTTATGTTTTATTAGTTACTCTAATAGACACAGACCTACACATATGCAGCTTGTTCTGTGTGCCTCCACCAAGTTAATCTGCCCTCTTTTCAGTGGTGATTCTACTTCTTGGAACTTGTCCATCTGGCTGGGGCACACAGAGATCAGGCCTGTTGGGGACATTTTTTCAGTGCTAGTAATTTCAATGCAGCAAGCTTAATATTTATTGTGATATTATTTTATGATATTTTATTGTGGTTCTAGTGTTGAGTCTATTTTTACTATAAGTCATATTATGGGTCTCCCCTAGATAAAAGATGGGATTAAAAGTAAGCAATTCAGGCATTGGTCTCATGCTGGTAAATCTGAAAGTGTCTTGATCTACACCTTTATTTATGTCTGCCTGAAGCTGGCACTGGGGAATTCCTTTTCAGTGTTCTAACAAGGGGGAAAGTTTTGAAAAACTCTATTTCTTGATCTCAACTCATGGGCCACATGGATCCACCAAATCTCAGAGCCATCAAGAATTTCACTGTTGAATTTCAGCAACTGCAAAACACTAAAACCCAAGGGCTGAATTTCCTGCCAGTTTATAGCAGAAAACAAAACAAAATAGAGGTGTAACCTTTGTGAAATATTAACACGCCTAAATGATTAAAACTGCCTCAACCATCCTGAACAGCACAGAAACCCTGTCATCTTACACCCCTAGGCCATTTTTCCTGCCCCCAAACATTCCTCTTTCCTACTGAAGGTTTGCCCATCCTTGATGTAAAATGTGCAGTGTCCCTTATTAACTACAATGCTTTACTTAACTTTGACAGTATATATATATATATATATATATATATATATACACACACATACATACACACACACACACACACACACACACACACACACACACACACACATACTGTACTGTTGTGCCTATTTGATACATAATATGTTTTGTCGCCTGCTACTCATGATTTGGTGTTTCAATCTCCTGGTTCTAGTACTTCGTTAGCTTTCAGTAGTTCTAATTGCCTCCTTATCTACTGTAGCAAGAAGGGAAATCTTTTCAACAATTCACTCCCCAAAGCTTAGGAAAACAAGCCTGCGTTACTAGGCCTCTTATCTTTGTTCCTTTTGTGTGCTCTGACATGAGGAAATCATTCAGACTCTCACTAAAATACCCATCTATCACTAAGTCAGCTTCCACTTTGATCTCCCTCCCTTACTGCATCCTTGCCTTTGGGGTGGCTTCTCTGTTGATCTTCCTTCTGTGCTGTCTGCTCATTTTCCATGCTCCTAAATTCTCCACATCTTTGCCTGTACATATAGTTTTAGCTCTTTACCTTTGGAAAACATAGATTTTATTGTAACAGTGAATACCTTCCATTTTTATTTTCTTAGTCAAAATACCCTGTTTTCTCATCCCCAAGTTTCATTTGTCTTTATAATTGCATAACTATCCACAATTTGTAACTTAATAAGATAATTAGTTATTCTAGTCAAAATCTGAAAGTTGCCACCTTGGTCTACTAATGAAAATCTAAGAGGAACAGTGTAGTAATGACTTTATGGACCAACTACCAAGTAACCATAAAAGAAGGAGGAGAAAGAAAAGTTGATCAGCTTTCAAATAGAAAATATATTGTGGGGTTGGTTTAAAATTCATAGTCTACAGATCGTGATTGTTGTAAACTAGGATGAGGTATAGGATAGACTTTAAAAAACTACAATTCAAGCCCAAGAACTCTGAATGACGAAAAATCAATATGGGGGAAAAAAAATTGTTCTCCCTTTGAAAATGTAAAAACCAGCAGGTTTTTTTCTCTATTTGGTTGATTTTCTGTCTCCAGAAAATTCAGTAACAATCCTATTTATAATCTCATTAAGTTACAATTTATGAGTTTCAGCAAATTAACTGAATGTGACTCCCATTGACATCAGCAGGACAGATTAATTAAGAATTAACCTGTCTGATTTCAATGGGAACTAAATGCAACTGACATAATTTGGATCTAGCCCTGTGAATACAATTTAGCCAAAAACAATAATAGCTAAAGCAGAGGAAAAGGAATGAAAAGAAGTTTAGAATAACAAGGTAAATAGCCTTGATTTCAACTGATGTAATCAAAACTAACATTTGCTGTCTGAAAATACATCTGTATACATTTGCTATTGAATATTGATCTGTTATTGGATCTCCAAATATTTGCATTCAGATGCAACCTTAAATGCCCCCAGCTATTGAAGTTATGGATGAAAGTGTTTAATTCTTTGACTCCACACAAGCTTTGCTTTGTTTAAATTCCCCACCCTAAAGCTAATGTTAGCTATCTGCCAGAAAGATATAGTTCATGTTGAAACTACACAAGCTGTACAGAAGATCTTATAAATATGTGTGGATCAAAAGAATTTCCAGGAGATGCAACCTCACTCCACATGGATGTTTTCCCAACAATATCATGAGCACATTGTTTTCCAACAACCTAATGTCTACATGTTGAATTCATCAAAATAATGTTCAAACTAACATTGTGCTTCTCATGTAGGTTCTTCACAGAATTGGCTATCTGCAGGTATTGCCTCATAGGTCTTCTGGAATCAATCACTTGAAAAGTGCCAGCGTGTTGTAGGGGTAAAAGTATTAGATTAGAACTTAGCTAGACTTCCCTAATAAAATGTGTTGGTCTTTAATCATGTGACCTGGGAAATATAGAAAATTAAGTTCATCACATCTGGAGGAATACCAAAATAGACTCAGGTTGAATCTATTTAGCCCTGAAACTCACTGCATGACCTTAGCCAGTCATCAGTTCAATTTCTCTGTATTGTGCATATTGCATTTGAGTTAGGGTATAAGTGCACACTTCTCAATTTCTCTCACCTGGCTCCTTCTGCCAGCAATGGTTAACAAACTGGGAAGTTTCTATTTAGCATTACATCTGCACTTGGATTTCAAGTTTAATAAATTATTATTGATGTTGCTGTTGTTTGTTCTTCTAACAAATCGTAATCATAAATCAAGAGCAAACTCATGATTCTGACTTATTCGAAGAAAACCAGTTCACCCAATAAAACTGTGGACAGGGTTCCCTGGTTCATTTTTCATCAGAAATCAGAAAAGCCATGCAGGAACAAAAGACTCAGCTGGTCTTCCACTTCTGTTCCTATAGTGGCTGATCGGATTTCAGTGGGAAGCCTACAAGCTGCATATACATCCTGCTGATAATAGGGGCTTTGGTGCTCCTGTTGGAAGGAGGAACCTAGTTGGTGCAATTGACCATGCGGCTCAATTGTTAAGAAACACTGTGCATTTTAAAGGTGGCAGGGTGCTGGAAATGGCCTCTTCTTAGCAAGCGAAGGCCCATTGATGGGATTAGGTGCCTATCATCCAGTTAATTTGTTGCAATTGCCTTATTTATAAATTAAATAAATTAAATAAATTATTTTTCACGAAAAACCTTATGTTTTTTAAACATAAAAAATAATAATGAGAAGAGTGACATTGTTTTAAATGTTTGCAAATATCTTCACTATCTGGCAAATAATTTTGATTTCACAGACCCCTGAGAGGAAACATTGTCTTAGACAATTGATGGGGCTGGATCTTCACTGTCTCTAGTCTATTTCCTTCTGTCCTTGTTAAGGTGAGCAACTTTTATTTTTTTTCATCAAGGAGAGATTAGTGGGGGGAAGGACTTTGTTTAGAGGCAGGAATAATTCCTTTGAGTCTGATAGGATTATGTAAAATGGGGAACTGAACCTGGTCCTGTCATGTTTGCAAGGTCAGGGGGAAGAGAGATAAACTCTCATTTCATTCTAGCCATTACACTAAATTTTACTAGTCTGTTGTACCTTAAGCATCTCTCTCTAGATTCTCCTGATGGATTTGGTTCTATTCACACACACATTCTCTGTTAAATATGAACCATAGAACAAATTATGCAAATGAATACACAATACACAAATGAAATACATTTATGTAAAGAATGCAAAATTACATCAGTTGTATCATTTGTGTCATGCACAGGATGCAAACAGCATTTTGTCAGCTGCATGCATTGATCAGTATGAAATTTAAATCTAAGCAAAATATTTATTTATTTGTTGACTTGTATGTCATCTCAATAACAGAGTGACTAAAATAACATTTTTGTCTGGTTCTGTTCCAATACTTTTAGGAGTACATTCCCTATTGTAACACAGATCTGCAAAAGTTGTATGCCTCCAAGTGAGGCATTTTCTCACACTCTACAACAAGAAAAATCAAAACAAAACAAAACTAGACCTTTTACCACACTCACCTTAGATATTGCTATAAGTGAACTGATGTCTTCACCCCTGTCAAGCGATCCCAAGTACATTCATCAATTCTGAAATTAATTTCATTTGTATCAGAAACATCTCACGTGGCCCTTTTAGCCAGTCATGTTAAAGTGTTGTTTGAGTGAGAATCTTGCAGAATTGAACTGTGTATCCATCTTCTTTCCAACTTGTGAGGTCTCCTTTTTATGATTCCCTTTCTCCAAGTCTTGTTTGCAGTAGCCCAATAAATCTGTGGACACTGGGAACGCTTGGAAGCTGCTTGATTTTGAAAACATACCCCTGAGAACAGCCACATCCTGCAGCATGTGGAAGTGCTTTGCTCCTGTGTGGACACTGGAATTGTACCCACGCAGAGACAGGAATCTGTCTCTTCCTTCTTCACTCATTTTAATAAATAAGATTTTATGTGAGTTCTTATGTTATCCTCCAGAATACTTGGACTTCGATTACTATAAGCCCTAACAAGTATGGCCAATAACAAGGGATTGTGGGGGTTGTAGTCAAAAACTTCTGGAGGATGCCAAGTTGCCTATGGAGGGAGCAGGTGAGGGTGGGGACAGCTAATGTTCCTTCCTGGATGCAGTCTGGCTTCTGCTCCAGCCTTTCTGGGCCGCTGCTAAATGATTTTTTTAGCTACTATAATATATTCTTCCTTTTCATGATCACCATCACTACTTTAAATTATTATTACTGGAAAAATTAGCTGTGTGTACTAAAAGGACATAATAAAAACATGTTTTGCCATTACTATAGTCTGGAGATGCCGATTTGGTAGAGCCCAAGAAACAGACTCATCTCTTGCTCAGCACTTTTTGCTCTCTGAGGAGCCTGAAGGAGGAGATGGATCCAAGTCTCAAAGGGTTTATGATTCCAGAGACCATACTTCCTAGTCCAGCCACCACCTCTTCCTTCTTGCATATCCTATCTATGAGATCAGGATCTCATCACACCCCCTACCTGCAGCAGCCAGCTAGCTTCCCTAGAGACATTGCAAAGCTTTGTGACATGGCCACTGTGCTGTTTCTATAGCCACCTCCAAAGGCCACCTTACAGCAACAGATAGGAAATGACTTGAGACTCGTGGGCTTTAGGCCCAGGGAAACAGCTGTTCTGAGAGACAGACAGACAGGTTCAGCCCTGAATCACTGCCTGTCCTGTTCTGCTGCTCAGACCAGATGTTTTTCCCCTTGCCTATGCACTGCACATCATTTTTTCCCAACTGTATCACTATGAAGCAGTTTTCTAGGGAAAGAGCCTTTGAATGAGGGCAATTCAGATTGGAGAAGTAGGAGGAAGGGTGCTTCAACTTTGCCAACCTGCCCATTCTCCACTCCATTGGTTCCTGGGAGCATTGAGAGTTAGAGGCCAAAGTGATGTATTTTTATATTGATTTTAAATAGGCAGCCCAGTCTTGGGGTCCTGGACTCTGTGTTTTAATATCCAGATATCTATCATACTCAGAAGCGTTTCTCAGTTGTGCATTCATATTTCTGGTTAAGATGAAATCTTCCAAAAATAATATTGGCTAGAGAAATTCAGGAGCTGATTGTTTCTGTGGCTTTTCTGGTTGGGGCCTCTGTTAGGCCACATTTCCAATAATCAGTCTGTGCTCCTTAATTATGCACTATATATATAACAGTTTCGGCTACAAATGATGTTTTCTTAGCTCGACTATTTTGCCCATTAAACTGTACAGTAGCTGAAATATTTCCATCCCCAAAGAGAAACCTTTGGCTTAAAAAATATTGTCATTTGGGTAAGCTAGACATACTTCGGCAAAGTGACCCTATAAAAATATTATCTGAAGTACAACTGAGGCTAAATTGTATGACAGTCAGCTAGTCCCCTTCAACGGAATAATTTGCGAGGCAGCAATCACGTAGTCAGATGCACAAAAAATTTAACAACCTCTCCAGATTGTGGAAAAGGAATCGGTTAACAGCAATGCCTCTACCAAGGTCTTTAACCTTTTTTTTTATGGGCCTTATTGAGATCAAAATAGTTGGAGAAGCAAAAGGTGGCTTCATTGTCTAGTCCAGTGTTTCTCAACCTCAGCAACTTTAAGATGTGTGGACTCCAACTCCCAGAATTCCCTAGCCAGCTGGGGAATTCTGGGAGTTGGAATCTACACATCTTAAAGTTGCTGAAGCTGAGAAACACTGATCTAGTCTAAAGATTTCTTTGGTATCTTTCATATTAGAAAACCAAGGCTAAGCACAAGGAGTAGCAAAACACTGGAATTATTCATAGCATCTTGCGCTCTCTCCAGAATATACAAGTAGGAAATTTATATCTATTTAAAAGAGGAAAGCAAACACTATTATTATTTGAGCATGATGCCACTGAAAACATCCAAACCTCTTAATTAATAGTTAAGGGAGAGCTTATTAAGATATGATTCATATGTTGTTTTGAGGCAGGGTCAACTTTTAAAGGGAAGGCATATGTGATAATTCTTCAGCAGACTTCTGCCTTGATTTTTAAGAATAAAAAGTAGAGCACAGCAGATGGATAAGCCTTCTGTCTGCTTGGATACATCTAACATTTGTATTCAGAGATATCTGTAGGGAGGATCATAAAAGTCAAGATGGTGGCTGCAGCTGCATGATCAAAACCATACCCTTTTTTAACATGCATCATGATGTCATCTTGATGCATCTAAACTCAACAGAAATTTGAAATGCTATGTTTCCTTGGTAGTTGCTGAACAACTGTTTCTGGCTGATAGGGGAGTTATACAATATACTGTGTAATATTTCAACCTAACCAACTCTGTTACTCTTCACCAGTCAGGTACACTTCAGTTGTATTGGGACTGCAAATTCTAGATTCCCAACAAGATTCTTCTTGATATCATTTAGGAGAATGCTTGAAACCAAGCTCTTTTTAAGACTATTTCCAGGCTGAGATGATGCCATAGGTGTTGAATGTGCTGTACTACTGAAAAGTGATTGACTGAATTCATTGGTGGCTTCTTCTTCTTTGCATTTACCTTGGGCATTTTATATTTTTATAATGCATTGTGGATGTTTGAAATATAGTTATGTTAATTGCCAGGTGCCATAATTGAATTATTACAGCAGTGTACAGATGGAAGACAGAGATTTTCTCTAGCAGCAGGTTGAGGAAGATTGAACTACCATGTAGAAATGTATGGTTCTAGCTTTTTACAATAAATGACTAGAGCATAAATCAACCTTACTCAGTCTGGGATACTTGAGATGGATTGGAATGCAACGTTCACCATCCCCATTCCATGCTGGGTGCAGTCACATTCCCCAGTCCATTCCACTTAATGTGTGCTGTTTTCAAAGTATTGATGGATTTCCTGTTCAAACTTTCTAGAAACCTCTGTATTAAGAAGCTTTCTTCTCATAAGTGCCCAGAAAGTGGTCCTGCTAGCTTTCTTAGAGTCTTAAACATATTAAAATTCTTTTGTTAAATCCCAAACTGTGATTAGGTCTTGCTTGAAGGCAACCCTTAAACAAGACTCATCTCCAACAAGGTTACAATATTGTAGAGATGCCAGTGGACTTAGTACTAGTGTTGGACTAGGACTGAGAAGACCCAGGTACAAGTCCACCCTCAGTCATGGAAGTGTCTTGTGTGACTTTGGGCTAGTCTTGCTCCCACAGCCCAACTTACCTCTCAGGGTTACTGTTGGAGTAAGGAGTGCTCATGGGCCTCCTGGAAGAAAATGAGATATAAATCTAACAATGCAATAAATCAGGTTGGTGGTCTGTGCATCATAACCTGCAAATATACAGGTTCAGGCAATGTTATTACTGTGCAGTTGCTAGAGAGATTTGCTTTTATATTAAGATGTAGGTAATGTGATACCTATCAACATCAGTATGACCATGAATACATCCTTTGGTATCCTCGAAAGGTCCTATCTTACCAGACTTCTTCATTAAAAAAAAAAAAAGTTAAACTGTTAAGCTGCAAATACTATTCTCTAGAATATTTTCAAAAAATGGTGGTTCCTCTGCCTTAGCTTCTCCCTCATATAGTTCCCCTCTCTCTCTCCTCCACATTCTGATACAATTAAATGCCTCCTGGAGTCCATCACACTCAGTCCATTAACCTTTCTATCGGTACCCATGTGGCATAATGAATACCCATTTGGCTAACAGTGGAGTAATCCAGCTTCAAATCCCTCACTCAGTCACAGAACTAATTGGGTGACTTTGGATAAATCACTAAGTTTGTACACCTCACTAAGCTATAAAGTGACTTGTCTGGTTGTTAACGTGTTGTAAGGACCCAGCCAATTGTGTTTTATTCAACAAGTTATGGTTAAATAAGCCATGTTTAAGTGAATTGTAAACTGAGTCACTATCTCACAACCTAATCTAACTTGCAATGATACTGTGATCAAAAATGCAAGGGAAGGAAATGAAGAGGTATGTTCTTCAGAACAAGGAAATGTAGAGTTTGAAGTGCAATAAATAAAAAAAACAATACAGTAGAAAACATGAGAAAGGAAATATACATGCAAAATCCTCTTGCAAAAACTGCTTTAATGTACATGTTATAGAGCACCTTTTCCCTTAAAAAATGGAGATATGCTATCTTCACATAATGCCCACAAACCTCTTTAGAGTTTGTACCACTGCTCTTAATATTTAGGGCTCAAATTCCAAAAGAGGCTAAAGGAAAAGTAAGTCAAGCCTTTTCAATCAGAACAGAAGGAGCACTCAGTATATCAAAGGCATTTACGATTGAAACAAATAAAGGAAAAAGATAGGTTTGTCTCTGATTTGCCACACATGCTCTTTACCTCTTTCTCCCTCTCATAGTTCAGTATAATCATTAAACTTCACCAAACAGCATATTTCGGTTTCACCATGAAACACAGTGTAAGAATAGTCTTATCAAGACCAACGCAGCTCAAAAAATTTAAAATAATCCCAGATGATTTTATTTTATTTTTTTAAAGAAAACTAAAAGAAATCTTGAAATGGAAACTTTTTCCAAACAAATTTTGAATTACAGCTGCTGCCAAGAGAGTTTAATAGTCTGTGTCCATTATGCATGATAGATGTATTTTTGATTATTTTACTTTTTATTTAACTCTGATTTAGGTCACATTTTTAATTTATTCCAGATATGGAGACAGAAAAAAAATGTAACCCTTTCCTAATTAAATATGTTCCTTCTCTTCTCCCTATGCAATAATCAGTGGGTGAAAAGGGAATATTTATATTTATATGCATATGATAGGCTACACATCATTTCTTGCCTTATGTTTTTATTGGCTCGCCAAGTAGCTTTTTACTTATCATCAGTCAACCAGCAATTGTTTCTACGGCTGTCTTATGGGATACAAAGTCACTTTAAGAAAGCACATATGCATTTGATGGGGACTTACATTTTTGTCAGCCTAGATGAAGTTTTCAGCCTGTTCAGTCAAATGAACAGCCCACCATGAACCCAGATTTACGGAATCTATTTTATTTATTCAGTACAACATTTATATCCTGCCTTTCCACATTTACAAAAATCCACAAGACACTTGACATGGAAACATTCCAGGACATCAAAATAGCAGCAAGTTTGATAACAGCAAATTTTAAATTCCAGCCAGATTGCTATCAGCTATAATGACATGTCAGTCCAAGATCCCACTGGATCAGCATATTTTAAATTACCCATGGATAATCATATACTCAGTGCACTCATCTAACCACTTTTTAAAACCATCTGAATCCTACAGCCTTCACCACCTGGGACGGCAGTCATTTTTCCGGTTTAGCAAATCCCAGGCAAAAATGTTTTCTACCTTTTTCCCAACAGATTTCAGCTGATGTGATGAAAGACAATTTCCTTTTGGAGTTCTTTGAAAGGCAAAGAGAATCTCAGAGAAAACTGTACAGGTGAGTAAGGTACTGTTGCACTGTTTGCTTATAAGCTGGCCACAAGTGTGCAAAACATCATTATATAACACTTCTGTAGTTTACACTCTCCCTGGATTCCCATAATCTCACTAAAGCCCAAGAGATAACATCATGGAGGAAAATATGCTGACCCTTCTACTGGGCTTTTCCAGAGGTGGCAATGCCTCTTTGCTAGGGAGGAACCTTCCCATCAGAAACTTTAGAGAATTTGTTAGAGAATTTCTCTTTTCCCTAGAGAAATCATTACCCAATTTCTTTGTCCATAAATTAGGTAGAAATTTTCAGAAGGCCCTTAATCCCAGATTTAAATTTATCTGTGTCTTGCTTAAAGATAAACTATTTCTGGTCGGTCCTGAACTCCTCACATTTAGCCTCCATGTATGATTCCCAGTTTTGAATGTTGTGAGAGAGGGAGAAAGTTTTCTCTCTGGTCAGATTTCCCATGCCATGCTCATTGTACATTCCTCTATCACATATCCCTTTCCTTGTCTTCTTTCCAGAAGCATCCACAGGAGGGGTCAAGAAGTGGAGATGGTGGCCACAACTATATCCGACACACATCAAAAGGGGGCACGGCTTTGATTATGTGGTTGAAGCCTCCATTCTGACTTCCCCCACCCCTCATCCGTTTCTTTCTACACAACAAGGCTTGAAATATCTTGATTTTACCCCCTAGAGAGATGCTTTTGTCCTTGAATGCATTGTCATCCCTTCTTTTTGTACCATTCCCATTTTACAGTTATCGCTTTTGAAGTGAAGTGACTAGACAGTGCTAAAAAACAGAAATAAAACCTATCAATAATGGTTCTGTAGGCATCATAAGCAGCAGAAGGGTACAAAGAAAGCAAAGGAAAAGGATGTGATAAAAAGGTTTTCCTCTGTAACCAGTCCTCTTTTTAAGTTGAAAACATGCAGCCTTTCATTCTGGACAGTATGTCCAATGGATTGCCTTGCAGCCTGTTAATTTTCATTTAGCTTTGCTGCAGGGGTAGGCATTCTCTGATGTGCCACCCCCAAGTGGCACAAACTCCTTGGGAGAGTTAGGAAATCTTCCCCCTCCCGTCATGGATAAAACCCCAGAAATCAGAGAAACAAGATAATCAGTGTATACAAGCAAGGTCTGCAATACAATGTTGTAGTGTGGGGTTTTCTTGAATAAAGTTCAAGCCAAATCAGCCCTCCCTTCTTCCATGGCATTCCATTTTATTACTCTTCTAATTTTTCATTTTTCTCCCGCTTCCAACGTATAGTTAACAGTCTGTGGCTACTGTACTATTGTTGAACTGTCCTAGAGCTTTCTCCCTCACTCATGGCCAATCTTCCCTATTATGATTCCTGTCTATCGTACATCTGTGGAACTGCTTTGGGTAGCAAGGGAACACAGAAAGGGGAGGGTAACTGGAGTCAACATGTCACAAGATGCAACTGAGTGCATTTGCAGATTTCCAGCCACTCTGCTTCCTTCCCTGAGTTCTCCATTTTTAATTCATCACTCAGAATTCCATGTTTGAGGAGCATGCTCACTCTTCATTAAATTGTTTTTATCTTGGCTACTTTGCTTTAGGAGATTTTCTGGAGTGATGTTCCCCTTGTGAGGTAGCCCAGACAAGAAGCACAACCAGGAGTACTACTGTAGCTCTATCTTTACTGTAAGGTCACATTAACAGAATCTTGTAAGACTGAAAGTATTTCTCCCCTCCTCTCCTTTTAATCTCTGTAAAACTAGGGAGGGTCCCTTCTAAAATGTTTCTCATGGTCTCCCTCATTCTGTGGGCTGAGATACCTTTTACATACTGATTGTCCAGCCTGTGGCTTTCCCTCCTGTCTCCCAGGGTCATCCCCACATATGTTGTGAACATATTGATAAACTGTTTCGGTTCATCTGTAATCCTTGGTAAATTTTGTTTCTATTTTCCAACTTGTATATTCCTTTGTACAAGTTGAAAAAATATTGATGAAATGCTTTTTGCATGGCCATGCTATCCGTTAATACAGCATCTCCCTCTTGTAATTTCAATATCATTTACTTTTCATAATTGATATGCCAACCATTTCTCTGGTTTGTTTGCAAACTCAGTTTTTTTGCTTTGCATAGTTCATTTTTTATTTCCATTTCTCTAACTGTCAACATAGATAACTGTTGTTGTAAAAGCTTAATTTATTGAGAAATACTTCTCTGGAAATTTCTTTAATTCTTCTTTTCTCTTTTTCTCATTCAAAATTGCTTGTGTTTTCTCTTGACTCTTCCTTTTGAGTTCACTATTATGCTATATAAAATAATCTGATAAAAGCTTGTGTCCCAAGTCATTCTTAAATCAGTACCTTTATCTAAATTATTTTCAAAAAATTATTTTAATTTCTTTTTACAATCGTCCACTATTGCTTCTTTCTGTAGCAACATTTCATTTAGTCTCCATCTAAAACAGTGTTTCTCAACCTTGGCAACTTTAAGACGTGTGGACTTCAACTTCAACCAACTTTGCTGGCTGGGGAATTCTGGGAGTTGAAGTCCACACATCTTAAAGTTGCCAAGGTTGAGAAACACTGATCTAAAAGAACTAGATTTCCTTTTATAAACCAAGCTCACAGGATTATGATCCAAAAAGGTCTTTGGTAGTATCTCTACTTTAGAAATTTTATTAGCCAAATTCTTCGAAATCCAAATCGTATCTATTCTTGAAAAGGATCTATGTCTTTCAGAAAAGCAGATGTACTCTCTTGAATTGCCATTTTTCTGTCTCCATATATGCACAAACCCTAAATTGTCCATCAAATCAAAGAAAACTTTTGGTAATTTGCCTTGAGTGATTTTAATATTTTTCTTAGAAGTTCTGTCCAATTGTGGGGAGATAACTCCTTTCCAATCCCCCATCAAACATCAATTTTCATAAGAGAAATCTATTAGTCTCTCCATAAGTCCTTTATAAAACAGTACTTTATCTTCACTTGGGGCATAAATTCACAATATCAATTGCATGTCTTAGTCCCATGCAAATTAACTTCCACCCCAACGAATCGACCATGCTCATCAGTCAGTACAAATTCTGGTTTTAGTTGGGCATTTATATATAAAACAACTCTTTTTCTTCTTCTTTTAGCTCCTGCTGAAATAAATTCTTCACCCAGTTTTTTATAAATCAAATATTTTATGTCCTTTTTTCTAATATATATTTCTTGCAGGCAAATTATATCTTGTTTTAATTTTTTTCAAATAATGAAATATTCTTTCTCTACTGAGGAATATTTGCTCCATTTATATTCCACATTAAACATTTGTAATCCATAATCAAGCCAACAATTTAGAAAAGTTGATACCCGTAGTGCCTAATTCAGTATCATCCCTTTCAGTTTCCCTTTTGCACCTGTTGAAGTTTTTGTGTAGTCTCATCTGACACCTACATTTGAATTTGCTCCAATTCCTCTTTAAATTTTTCTAGAAATCCCCTCACCTTCAGGACAGAATTCAGTTGAAACTTCTACTGTTTAAAAGTAAAAATCACACCTTCCAATTTGTCCCATCAAAATGGAATCTTTTTCTGTTTTAATCTATCAGTCAAAAAAGAATACTCTTTTCTTTTATACAAGATTCTAATAGGAATTTAAGAACAATTACATTTGTCTAAGATCTATCAATCTTCAGTTTTATATTAAAATTCTGCTGCAAAACATGATCCCTTGTCTTCTTCCTGACAAAGTGCACCAAGACATCCTTTGGAACATTTCTTATTCTCACAAATCTTGTATTTATTCTATATACTTTATCAATTTCTGCCTCTGTAATCTCCTCACTCCAATCCAAAAAAATTGCTAAAACTTTAATAAATGTTTCTCTAATATCTTACCAGAATCCTCTGGAATTGCTTTGAATCTCAAACAAAATTCCTTCTCTCTCAGTTCCAGTAGTGCCAAATTATCTAATTCTCTTTCCAGCTGTCTATAACTTCTGTCTTACTCTCCAGAATTTCCACTTTGTCATTAATTTGTTTTATATCTCCAGACACTTGTTTTACAGAACTTTCCATCTTGTTTACTTCTTCTTTCATCTCCTCTTTCATCTTTACAAGTCTTTCATCCATTCTTTTTTCAAACGCTGTCAATTTAGTATCCAGTGATTTAGTCAATTTCTCTTGAGTTATGAATTCTTTTATACTTTTGAAGACAGAAATTAATTGCTGATTCTTGCAAAAAAACATTTGGAAGAAAATTAATCCCTTGAACAATGGATAAGAAATTAATAAAATATGGTGAATGGTAGATGTAATTCAAGTGATTAATCCTTTAAAACCAAGGGATTGGAAGCAACTGAAAATATGTTTACAGTTTTTATTTATCATATTGGAATAATAGGTTTCATTGAGTATTGATTAATTATGTGTCCAAAATTTTTGAGCCTGGTCAGTTATGCTCCCTCAGAGAACTCTGGGTTGATTTGTTCTATGATATATTTGCTTGTTTTCTTCACTACCCATGGTACTCTCAGGAGTTTTCTCTGACACCACAATTTAAAAACGTTGATTCTGTTTCTTCAAAGTCCAACTTTTGCTTCTACAGAGTGTCTCAGGGAAAACCATTGGCTACATAGTTCTGATCCTTGTAGGTATAGATGCATTGTATTCAGCATCTGAATATCTTTTTCAAGGTCTTCATTCCTACTCTACAAGTACTAGTATTTCTTGTCTGCTAGTTCGTTTACTGTTGATAAACAATCCTAAAAGGCAGACATTCTCCACTATTTCACTCTTTTCATTGTCAGTTCTAAGGCTGATTGCCATACCTGTTGTTATTAGATTGGTCTTCTTCATATCTGCTCTTAGTCCCATTTTTTTTCACTGCATTCCTTCACTTTCATTACTAGAGGTTCCAGATCATTTGCATTTTCAGCTCTCAGAAATAATGTCATCAGCACAGTGCAGTTTATTGGTGTTTCTTCCTCCAATTTTAAAACCGCACTCATCTTCTTCCAGTTCAATCTCAGTATCTATTCAGTACATAGGTTGAATAAATAGGAGGGAGTATATAGCCTTGTCTCTTTCCTCTGCTGCCCCGTGCCAGTCTGTTTCACCATGTTCTTTCCAGACTGTGGTTTTCTGTCCAGTGTACAGATTTCTCATGAGGACAATAAAATGTTCTGGAATTCCCATTTTCCTAAACATATTACTTTTCTATCATCAATGAAACACATATTGACTTCTTGTTCGTGTTCTTTGGTTTTCTCAATGACCAATTGTGAATCAGAAATGATGGTCTGCACATTCTGTTAATTTGCCTTTCTTTGGTGTTGGCATGTATACTGACCTCTTCCAATCTCTTGAACACTATGTCATTCTCCAGATTTGCTGCCATAGTTTGGTTAGAAGCTTACTGATTTTTCTTTGGTTGTTTGCCATATTTCTGTAGATATCTCATCAATTTCTATAGCCTTTTGATTTGGTAATGATAGATCTAATGTCATCTTCTAGTACTAAACATTCTTGTAAATAGGGAATATTTTCTAATGTCATCTAAGATCATCCATCTGTAATCACAGTATGCCAAATTAATTATGAGTATAGGTAAACTGGAATCTGGGTTATTTTCTGTAGCAATAAAAATATGCTAGTTTTATCTATCCATGCCTTTTTATCAACAGTAGCATTTTAAAAGAAATGTGCATATTCCAACCTCCTGTCTGCAGAATGGGTTTAAGAACCCATTCTCCCCACTGGGGTGGGGAGGCACTGAATATTTAGATTGGAGAAATCTTTAATTTCTTTTCCCCACAAAGAATTTTCAAAGTTGCTCAAAGGTATCAAGATTCCACCTTATGTGTAAGTGAAATACTTGATGATAAGTCATATGCTTGATGATATTGTTATTTTAATTGATTGTATATTCATTTTCCTTATTCTTCAACAAGATTTCCAGGCTGTGCGGCATTCAGCTACATAATGTAAATCATTTAAAACTTCCATAAAAATTAAAGCGATCATTATTTTAGCAGAGATAAAATTAATTTGAGCGTAAAACAAAACAAAACAGTTGGGAGAACAAAAAGGTGCCTGCTTAGTGCTGAAAAAAATAAAGTGGCACCAAAAGAACCCATCATTCTAAAGTTGGAGGTCCTCCATGAAAATATCTTGCAATTGTTTCAGAGAGCAAATTTGGTATAATGACCAGAGTGCTGAATCAGGGCAGAGAAAGCACAAATTCAAGTCCTCATTCCGTCATGGGCTTCTTTCTCTTTCATGGTTCACCCTAGAATTGGCAGGAAGCTTTTCAGACCCAGCACGATCATATGATGGGCCAGGCACTCCAAAAATTAAAATTGCCTATAATCTCAGTGGTTTTACCATGAAATGTACAGTACATAGTGCTAGATTTTGCAAGTTTTTAGCATTCTCTTACAAGTCCTCTGCAAACTCATAGGGTTTGGAGGACAGCAGGTGCCCAGGCCAAACCTCTTTCCAGCATTGTGGTAAGTATTAAAGGAGTGAGTGAAAAATGTTGGATTTTGGAAGATGGAATAAACTTTAGATAAATAACAGCAGTTTTGATCTTATCTTTGCATTTGTAGTTAGTCTTTTCTAAAGTTTCTTCTTGGCCAGTATCTGAGCATAATATATTCCAGCAGAACTTCCCTCAATCTCTGGCAAACTAATTTTTGTTTCCTACTCCAAATCTGTCAATTAAAGTCTTAAATATTCCTATTATGTCTGCTATGTTTATGAGGAATACTTCCAAATCAGAGTCTACAATTTTTTTAAACATGTGGAAGCTTTGTAATATAGTGATTTCCTACATGGTTGAAGTCAGAAAATAGTAGTTCAGAGAAATGGCAATATTCCCTGAAATGAAATATAATTTCAAAGTTTTATCTGTTTTACACTATCTATGTTGCCATCTAGAAATATATTACTGTGGATAATGTGGGAATTTCATCTAAATTAAATTGATTTAGCAGAACTTAAGAAGAAGCAGATCTTATAATGGAGACCAGTAGGATGCAGAATACTGAAATAGAAGATTGTTTATTTAGAGCTCTCAAATTTAGGCTGCAAGATTCCAGAGGACCTTGAACTTCAAAACTTGATGTCCCTGGCATATGATTGGCTGAATACAGTTCTGCAACCAATATGCTATTGTGGGCGCTATAGGGACCCAGGCATTTGATAAAGTGATTCACCAAAGTCCATTGTTATAATTTTAGCTTGATTCAAATCCAGGCTACAATGGGCTAGATTAGTTTCAATTTGCAGGTTTTCTGTGGTGTCCTGCATTGAACTTTCCATCCATGATGTTGCATTCTCCACAGTAGCTTCTATGAGTAGTGAACTAGATCCATTCTGCAAATGTGCCCTTAGATGGCAGGAAAGAAATACAGAAAAAGCTATTTCTTTGCTGCCTTCTGGTGGCCTTGCAGAATTGTTCAGCCCGGGTCTGCTAACCTAAAAATATTTTTATTTAAGGATTACAAATAACTTGCAAATATCTTCTAACAAATAATATAAATCTATCAATCTTGATTGATTGATTGAGTGTAGGTTACCTTGGAAATTCTTTAGGACCAAAATGAAGATAATGAAATAGTATTAACAATTAGAAGGAGGCTTAATTTTTCTTTTATATTCTTTCAACCATTCTTATTGAGTTTGATAGAAAGTAATTATTATTATTATTATTATTTTGGTTTCAGAGGAAAATAACAATTTGATGAACTTGTCTTAGGTGTGCATGTGAGATTATTTTACACAATCCTTCCTACCAAGTAGCTGAGAAGTCTAGGTGAGGTCTTTCATTGTACAAGTGTCTCCATATCTATGCAGTCTTCCAGCTTTCCATGCTTCACTTGATACCAAGAAAAGACTTCACATGGGCCTTCCTCCTATCAGACTTGTTCAGATCAGGCACACAGAGTGCCTCTGTGTAATTGGATATGCACAACAGAAACGAACAGCAACAGCACTGTCCACTTAATAAGAAAGTAAGCTCAGAAATTATGCACAAAGAAATGCTGAAGAAATTCTAGAAGATCCAAGAATGGGTTAAAAAAAAATAGAAGCTTCCTTTATAAGAGAAGAACATCTGAAAAACTAGAGGACAGGTTTGAACATAATATTATTTCAAACATTTAGCTACAGCATGTCTATCAACTTACTGCAACAACCAACATAAACAGCCATATTTTCATCACAGGCAGAAGGAAAGTAGTGATTGAACCTTTCAGACTTTCTTTAAGACAGCATTTCAGCATTGTTATGCCATTACAGACACCTCATCCATGCCAATATTTGACACTTTGAGAATACAGAAGAGGGTGTGCGTGCGGAAGGTTATACATAAGGGGAGAAGCACATCCATTTCTCTGTCACAGATTTAATCAAGTTCAAGCTTTGGTCCATTCTGTGTATACTTAATCAGGAGGAGGGAAATGAAGAGCTACCACCACATTCATAGGAATTCCATACTTCAAGGTAACTTGTATCCATCTTATTTAGTGGTTAAAGTGGCAGTTATGGTCCTTTCTGCAAAACATCATTCCCATGTCATGTCCTTTTTCAGAAAAAAGATTTAGTCAGTGGCACCTCATTTAAGATACACACATGCCAGTTACACAGACTGAGCTGTCAGTGGTGTCTTGTACATTTACAATGAAGCCCTCTGCAGATGTTCCTGGTTAGTTTAACTTACTACATAGTGATAAGGAAGTCAGAGAAAACATTAAGAAACCATAGGATCAAGTCTGTGGTCTGAGCAGACTTTTTCAAAGCTGTTGCTGTTTTTAGCAAAGAGATATAAGAAGTAGCCACTGGATAAATTGCTATCACGAAAAATAATCTTTTTCAAGGCAATTTGAATGCCTTGAAATGAATAGACATGTCAGAAATGAAGAAGCTACTGAATCAGCCTTTACCAATCTGATACTTCAAGATGCTTTGAGACTACAGCTCCCAGGATTTCCAGGGAATTAATCTTGCTGGTTTGGTACTCTGGGAATTGGCCCCAGCATGTCCAGAAAGCATCACATTGAAAAGGCTGCAATGGATATTTCCCTTTCTTTTGGCTTTCAGGACATGGACGTCTGCAGGGAGGGGCAGAGGGAGAGTAATTCATGTGCATTTTGATGACATTTGATCACATGGGTCATGTGATGTCATCATAGCTTGTACCAGTGTCTAGGATGTGCTATTTTTGTTGTTGTTATTATCATCGACTACCTAATAAAAAAAGAAAACCAAAATTAAAATATAAATACTAAGAACAAATTACAACCTTCAGTATTAACTGCCTGTTCAGAAAGACTTTTGAAAAGCCAACAAAGTGATCAGTCCCTCAATTCAACAGGAAATACAGTCCAGAAAGAATAGCAGCCACACTGGTGCTGTGAGTGAATCTTTGGTAACTCTAGGCAAAATTCCTCATATTACATTGGGGGGGGGGTGTATGTGTTAGTATCATAATAACTTGGATTCTGATCTTATAGAACCTTTAAAGATAACAGCCAATACTTTGTACCTCATCTAGAAATAAACTGACAGTTGGTGTAATGGTTTCTATGTTAGGTGTGAGGTGATTTCTTGGAGTATTTTCAGAGGGTATTCTAGTTGCTCTTTTGTATTAACTGGACACTAGACACAATGGTAGGCCTTCAAGAGATGGAATTCATCTATGGTAAGTACAAACATAACCTCATCCTTCATGGTTCATGCTGACCAAA
This sequence comes from Python bivittatus, assembly GCF_059951505.1. Classification (NCBI taxonomy): domain Eukaryota; kingdom Metazoa; phylum Chordata; class Lepidosauria; order Squamata; family Pythonidae; genus Python; species Python bivittatus. The sequence continues at coordinate 1,090,735 of NW_028277112.1, read as the reverse complement.
AAGGAGCTACTGAGTGAGGTGAGTGATGTGAGGACCATCTTCTTCACAAAGAAACAAGGTTGGCTTGATCACCTCCCCATGTACATTGTATGGTATTTAATAGCATCTAATATCCCTAAACATGAAGTTCCACTTAGGTATCATAGCAAATTGTTATTGAATGTCTGTGAATGTGTTTAATATCCTTTTAAAGCTATATGAGGCTGTATTTATGTGGGAGAAAGCTCTAATAAATAATTTCTCTCTGAAGTGGAAGAAGCGGGGAGGAAGGGAAGATTGTATTCAATCTGAAAAATTTCTACCATATGATGGCCTGCTTCACAAAATATGCTAAAACAATGTCTGCTTTCCCACATGCTGAAACACAAACTACCCAATCTCATTTTTAGCTAGTGTTAGGTGAGCCCTTTTGAGTCCCTGAGAATGTTATTGGTGCATACTTTATGCTAAGTCATAAAATGGTTTTAGCTTAGGTCTATCTATATCTATCTATCTATCTATCTATCTATCTATCTATCTATCTATCTATCTATCTACCTACCTACCTATAATCTATCTACCTATCTATCGATAGATCTATATCTGTAGATTTTGTCTGTAATCTATGTGGTCACTAGGAATCAAAAACGACTTGATGGCACATAATCAATCAATCAATTTCAACCCAAGTGAATGGGATTAATTCAATAAATCATGGTTAATCATCACATTGCAAAGTGCAATGTGTAAACCAGACCTTTGTTATTGATATCATTAGCAATCTGGGGAAGCATATCTATACTTAATTCAGCCTGTGCTGTAAGAGGACTGGACAGAGCTGGGGATGACAGTTAGGGGAATGCTTGACTACGCATCTGTAAATAATACGAAATGTACATCTAGATAAGAATGATTGAATAATTCAGATACAGAATACTCCAACATGACAGTGAGAATAGGACTGCTGAGTAATTGTTAACATATTGACCTCTGAAGAAACTACTATCTGCAAAGTTACAGCAGAATAGAAAGCAATTCTAGATATGTTTTGTTAATGCTTTGCTCTTCAAAATGCTTATCATAAAGGTCTCCAGTAAAGTAAAGTAGGACTTTTGTATTATTCTTTATTCATTTGGTGCCAAATTGTCTGGAGCTTATACTTTTTATTTCTTTCCCCCACCCCAATGAGAGAGAAGAACTTTTACTACAGGATTTTCAGACTCGTTTCAAAGGTCACAAATATTCCAGCCTACTGCCAAAAATTCAGGGGCACTGAATAAATAAGAAACAACGGGCAGTCATTTTTATCACTTTGTCTTTGAGCATGTGACTCTGCCAAACTATAACATATTTTCTTTTCTCTATTTCAGACAGTGGTACTAATATACCTTATGAACATTTAAAACACACACACACACACACACACACAAAACACACACACACAGCGCTTCTTCCTGTCCATTCCATAAGAGCTAAGAATTGCCAAGCTGTCTGGAAAAAACTTCTTTCTCTAACAGAGTCAAGAATTGAGCCCACAAACTCTTCTATATTTTTTCATCTGAAATCCAACTAATCTGGCTATAATTATAGACCACATTTTAGGCTTCTAGTGTGATGCTGAAAGTGATGCAGTAAATGTTCATTACACCCTGAGTCCCAATAAACAATATTTGTCAGCTGCAATAGAAGAATCCCTTGAAATGCACTTCTGTTAGACTGCTTTTCTGGAAGAGCTCATTCCACACTTAGTAGGAAATTGGTCAGGCTGCCAGATTTCAGAGTTATGCTTCACTGAAACAGATGGGTTTTGGGGGTGTTACTGTCTTCAGTCTAGTATGCACACAGGGTAGCCTCAACAAGAGAACTTCTTATGGAACATTAAAAAAACCCAGTCCTTGTTATGACTGCCATCAGAAAAATATCAAGTCAGAAGGACCAATCAAGATGAAACAAAAGTGTCTGCAACCTTTGATCAGAAGGAGTCTGATAACACCTTTTCAGGCTAACAATTCTATGCAAAGGCATAAGCTTTTGTGAATCGTGAAAGCTTATGGCTTATGCCTTCTAATAAAATGTGATAGTCTGAAAAGGTGGTACCAGATGACTCCTGATTTTTAACTACCATAGACTAACATGGCTCTCCTCCCACAGTGCAAACTTTCATGTTCTCCAGAACATGTCCTCAGGAATGATGTTACAAAAACCAAGGCACCGCAAAGGAGGAAGAGTCCAAAAATTAGCTCATATGTTAAGGCCATGTAATGCAGCTGACCCTCCCTACTGAGAGGTAGGGTTGCAGACTTAATGCATCTGCAGTGCCAGGTAAAATGGTACTTCTGATTATGTTCTCCTGCGGCAGCCATTTATGAAGGAGCGAAAGCAGTCATTTGACAAGATTGTCATCAACTCTTCTCAAAATCTGAAATATGGCTACATGCTGCATAAGCGTACTTCTGCTGTCCCCTTGTGTTTCACTGATGTCGGCCTCGTGGGGTAAGCCAGATAGGAATCACAACCAGATGAGCTAATTCTACTTTATTGCAAAGCTACATTGACCAAACCTTGCAAGTCTGAACGTACAATCCCCCCCGTCTCCTTTACAGCCCAAGAAACTAGGGAGGGTCCCTTCTGAGCCTCTTGCCCCACCCACTATCCAGCTGTGGGCTATGCAGTCTCTTATCTGACCATCCCCTTGGCAGCAACTCTTTGCTCACTCTCCCAAGGTCTTTCTCACATACCATTACATCGGGTTTGTGTGTGTGTGTGTGTGTGTGTGTGTGTACTGGGAAGCAAAAGGTGGGCTGCATACACTCTGCTTTGGCTCATATAACAGGAGGCAAGACGTAGAATGGAACATTCAGCATCATTGATCTGCTGCCTTACAGCCTCTCCTACATGGATGGATTGGGGAAATTTGGGATTGGGGGGAATGATTTTCTCTGTAGCCCAAAGCCAGATCCAGCTCATTTTTTAACTCAATCTTTCTTTTGCCAGCTTCTCCCACCATACCCAATTTAATCCTACTTTGTTCAATTTTTGGAAAGTTATCTTCATGACAGATGGACAAACAGACAGACAGAGTCCAGAGCCCTTTTCCAGCATTCAGTTAGGCTAGAAAAAGACAGAAAGAGACAAAACAGAATTCAAGTAGAAATGGACATGGTCTGGACCTTTGAAAAAAAATCCATAAATGAAAGAACTGTTGCATGACAATAGCATAATTTTCCTCCTTTCTTATCAGCTGTGTATCTGTTAGGTCCTGGATTATTCTGCACATCAAGGCTGCAATCCATCAGGCAGTGATTCTCCTCTTTGCTTGGGCCAAGCAAACAACTAGCAACCTTTATGACACACTCAAGATGCATCAGGTGGAGGCTAAATGGAATGGTATCTGACTCAGTGCAAGGCAACTTCCCATGCTTCTGCTCCTTTCCTACAAAAAGACACAAAGTTGTCAAATGTACAAAAAAGGCATTCCCAGACAAATGAACAAACAAGTAACACCTGGTATGTTGCACAAATTACATATATGCTTTATGTGTAGCTTTAGCACGCCTTTGCAAAAATTCTTGTGTATGCCCAAATAGGATAAGAGTAAGAATGTCAGGGAAAGCAGGTTGCACTCCATGACCCCGTCAGTAATCACCTCTCTAGCCTTTTTGGCACACCCTCTCTTCCGGTGCCTTCCCAACAGCGAACAGCACATTTCTAGGAAATCCACCTACTGTTCACAAGCATACACAAAGAGAAACCATAGGCAAGCACCACTGGGTCCCTGGGGTCCCCAAAGGGCAGCTGAAGATGTTCAGTCATTTGGCCAGTAGTGGCCCAAAGCAGATGGAAGTTTGGAAAGTGCTGATTCTGGCTGGAAAGTAAAGATGTTTGCAGTAAGTGACTATCAGCAAGGATTCTAAGGGCCAGACATTGTTTGATTTTTGTAGAAAAAGCTCTAAGCGGATAAATGGTGAGCTTATAGACAGACTTTCTTTGGGCAAATGATGCTCATCCTTCACTCTTTCAGATGGTTTTAATTTCAACTACATTTTTCAGGAAGCATTTGGTCTTCAGTATTAAGTGATTTGATTTTAATAATGTCCACTTTCAAAAGGCGAGTCCTCAAGCTGTTTCTTGCACAATTAAGTGCTGTTTAATATTAGCAGAGATGAAAGAGGGCAAAGTATTTTGTTTGTTATTTTTATATTCCCCATTATTTTCCTCTGTTAAGTTTTGATAGCAATGTGACTTTGACTGCATCATACTTAGACCTCATTGTCCAAGCCTCATGTTTGCTTCATTGTTGTTAAATAATAGAATTACTCTACCACCATATGATAATCATTCAGAAGGAAGAATATAGGATGATTTGAATTTGACAGAATATTTCATGACATTCCAATTTGATCTGTTTTTCAGCACAAAACAGGATATTGTACCAGCGTTTTTCAGTGAGTTGCAGAAAGGGGGGAAAGGGGGGGCTCATATTGCCACCTTTGTCCTACTCTAAGAGTGTTCATGAATGGCCCCTAATCAAATTGGACTGAGGTTTCAAATGGGTGAGGAGACAAGAAATTGGTTCTGCGTCAAATGACTTGCATGAAAGGGTTTTTTTTTAAATCAGTTTTGCAAATGACGACGACTTATGGAATAATTAGTACTGTAGGAGCTGGAAATAACATTTTTGATAGATTAAAGAAATGGGCTGAAGACAACAGAATGAAATTGATAGAGATAATAGAGTTCACTTAGGAAAAAGAATTCAAACGCACAAGTCAAATCAACTGAATTTTAGGCTACATCAATTGAACCATAGGTTCCAAATCCTTGGAAGTTACAGTTTCACTATGTTTTGCTTTGGTTAGACGGCAGACCTTGAGTACTCTCTCCAATTGTAGGCATTTCATTTTAAAATAAAGCTACCCAAAATGGCATAGGTGCAGAGAAATTGGGGAAAATGTCTATGCTTAACTTGCTTGCTTGCTTCAAAACTAATAATAATAGCAAAACAAAACTTATACAGTGAATAAGAGAAAAAAATGCTTGGCCTAGAGTCAAGACAACTGATATGGAGATACAATAACACCTTTTAAGTACCAAAATCTTTATAAGAGGATCAACACTTGTTCTCCATCATCCCAGAATGCACGGCATGGATTGGATTTAAGTTACAAGAAAGTAGATTAGGACTGAACTATAGGGAAAAACTTTAACAGCAGAATTTGTTAACTAGGCTCCCCATTCACTGGATAGATTCAATTTTTTTTCTCATCTTTTAGGAATATGCTTTAATTGGGATCTTGCACAGAGCAGAGGGTTGCATTGAAAGCCCAAAGAGTCACTTTCAACTGTCTGATTGTATGATTTAACAACCATTTTGTTGACAATAAAATCTGGTGTTTGAGCACAGTAACTTGGAGACATAACAATATTGGATTATTTGAAAAGAATTCTTGGCAAAGAAATAAGATAATTAAGTAGCTGTTGCAGGCTTTGCAAAACAAACAAAACAAAAACCCACAACCCACCTTATGGCATAAATGAGTATTATTAGCATAATTCCAATTGAATAGGCAGTTGAATGGAATTTAATGGGACAGGATGATCCAACTGAATGGTTAATTAAGAAGCCCAATCTGGTAGGAAGTTCTCGTTGAATTGGGATGAAAAAAGGCACTGAAAACTTCTGGCAGGAAGTTTTCTTGTGCAGGTTCTACTAAAGTCACTGAGATCCTTGCAGATACATGGAGTGCAGGAGGACTTTCTATTGGATTGCACCTGTGACTAGAAAGCAAGTTACTGGAGTAAACATAGTATCCTAGTTGAAAGTAACCTTAGGGTTTTTGTTTTGAGAATTACAGAATTCTCAGCAGATGGTGTTCAGCCTCAGCTTAGACATCGTCAATGGAGAGACCACTGGCTATGAAAAAAACTAGAGCAAACAAACAAGCAGTGGAAAATAATTTCTTTAAACATGAAAGACAGAAGAAGACGGAAGACTTCTTCCTTACTTCTGTATAGAAATTTCCTTCTAGAGAAATCTTTAAATCTTTTTAAATCTTCCAGATGAACTGGTTCTATTTGTAATAGCAATATATGTACTGCCATTAAAAGTTTGATTCTTAGAAATGGGGAAATGATTAAAGAAAATCTAAAGGTCAGAAAATATATATCCTGGATGTCCTTCTGCTAAACGTGCTTGCCTTTGTAAAGAGATCTGGTATAGATTTTAGGACAGGCTGTGTATGTCAGCTAAGGATTAAATATTTTATGGGTGTATCTGCCTTTAAAATAAGCTGTCATGAACTTACCTTTCTTTACTCAAAGGATGTTAACATTTAGAATATGTTAGATCTCTGAATATTTCCAGTAGCAACCAAATCAGGGATTTTCCTACTAAAATTAAATCACTAGCTGAAAAGGTGAGGGGGGGACACCTGAGTGAGGTTATTTCAGTTCAGATTCTGCAATCAAATTTCTGTACTCAGAATATGCTTGGAAGAAACTCAGTTCTTTAAACCTAAGTATACATTTTTTTTTGCACTTGGCTCTGTTGCTGGATCTTTGGTTTCTAGTAAAAAACAAACAATAAAGCCCAGAATTGATCCAGCTAGCTTGGTTTATCCATTCTGATGCAATAATGGCATCAGCTGCAGTAGTTATTAAATCCTGTGGGCAAATCATCTAGACTTTTAGCCCTGTGAACCCACTAGTAATATCCTGAAAGAAACAGATTTTTGTGGCAATGACCTAAACACTTGTAAAAATGGCCTCTTCTGCCTAATCGCTGGCCAAGGAAGTCATAGTGGCCTTACAGTAGCACTTCAATCTATGATTTGGAAGAGTATCAATGAAATTAATCTCTAAGTAAATACATTAAGGACTAGGGTATTAAGAAGCAACCTTCTGTGGAATAGAAATAATCCAATACTGGTTTTATATAAACAGTGGTGCTCTATTTTCATTTACAATAATAATTTAAGGGTACATTAATGTGAAGTGGTAGATGGGAAGCTGTTTTTAAGAAAGCCTGTTGTAACAGCAACTTCATAGCAAATTAGAAGCATGAGAACTTTGTCTTATTGTGAATGACAATTTAAGAACATATCTCCTGTTAACTCCTCTGTACCCTCACATGTAAGCTGGGGACAGTGACAACCTCTTACAAGGACTCTCTTCACACCTCCATTCTTTTGGTGTGTTATCTTAGAGAGATTATATAGCATATTTAAACAATATTCAGCACTAAACTAACCCGTACCACTTGGGCCATATTAACATGATGAGACAGTTTTATGTTTGTGACACGTCAGACCCTATCGAGAAACTTAGTTATCATAGCTTGATAAGGATACTATACCTTATTGAACTCATTCTAAAAACAACATCAGCGATGTTGCAATTGGGCTTTTAAAATGACCTTGGTTGCTTCATCCATTAAAGTAGTACCACTTACTACTGGACTTCATGGGTTTTAAGTTATATTGAGCACAACCCCCAGGAAGTCTCCACTTAAAATGATCAGAAACTGCTCAAGAGCACCCACATTTTTGTTCACATTGGGAGTGTTCTGGTGAAATGTATTTAGAATCTTCTTAATAATTCAATAAATAATTCAGTAATCCATTATTTATAAATATGATGCAAGCTAAATTTCTTAACATCTTTAAAATTGTATTTAATAAAGGAATCTATCTCTTATTTGCATGGAAATCATTAGGTCTGTAACCTCCTGTTAATCCATAAAAGGTGAACTAATTCTGGTCAAAGATATCGGATGAGTGCCTTCTTCTGTGTCCTGGAAGTACAGAGGTTAAAAGATCCAGGGCAGCATCTCCCATCTGATACCCTATAATTACTACTATAATTAAGTAGTAAATAAGAAATCCAGTTTTTCAAATGTAATTTAAGAGCCACAATAGAGTTAGAAAAAAGAACTAAAAGATGAAGAACCTTTCATTCTGTGGATGCTTGAGGTTTTGTTTGATCTGCATTTTTAGTCCAACATAGGTTCACACAGATACTTGAACATAGTTATACTTTTTGGGGGGCCTGCTCATAAATACTGCAATTGTTTCCAGCTCAGATGTATCAACATATGCATAAAACATGTAAATACATTCAAAAATGTATATTTTATTTCATTAAAAGAGGTGAATTTTTGTGTGGTTTAAAAATATACAAAGTATTCCTTCCCATTTCTGTATAAAACACACAAACAAATGCAAGACTTATTCGGACAGGTCATAAATTGATTGTTCAGCCTTCCTTGGACCTTTGTTTTGGAGCAGACTGATATAACTGTTGCTCATTATTTTAACTGTGGCAATACTCACCAAATGATAGGAATATATATGACGCAGCAATGCTGAATATTGCTGAACCTTTGTATGTCCCCCATTCATTCTTGGCCCTTTGCTTCCAGATTATTAAACTTGTCACTCTCTTTAATTTTCTTCTAATGCAAAGTGTGTTCATTTCAAGGCATACAAATAGGTCTGAAATTAAAATGGAATTGCTAACAATATCACAAATTGCAGTTAAATAAGGAGGACATCGTGGTGACGAGATTTTTCCCAAGAACACTCCTGCACACATGCACATTAGTATAGAAATTTATTATTATTGATGAACCTTACTTCCAAAGTGATTAAGATCAAAGGGTAGGCAACTTATCCCAAATATTTGAGAGGACAGACGTAAATCAAGTTTGTGAACCTTTTCACACACTGTACTAAAGATTATGATTGGCATTAGAAATAAAATAATGGTAAATGGACCTACAGACTGTGAGTTCCAACATCCTTTACAAGTTACTGTAATTAGAACTGGCCGTTCTACACTCTCTCCTACTCTTCTTTCACAAGGACAGCTCTGACAAAATAGCATGTCCAAATCTTATCATCCTGGGTTGTTTTTTCCTTTTGTTTTGTTATCTATTACATCCATGAAGATTTTTGTGGTTGCTATTATTCTCCAACCTTGGGGTCTTCCTGAGCATGCTGATATTCTCACATGTTTCTCTGTGGCCCAGTTGAATCTCCAGTTCTACCAGCACTAATTGTCTGAGTTTGTTACTAGAAGGAGTGATAACATTATCTTTCAGTAACGTCAAATCCTTTTAATCTATATTCTGGAAAAAAAGTTTTCAGAGTTCTGAGAAGATTATAAACATAAAATCCTCTATTTAACAACGTGAATATATAAAAAAGAAACAGAGTATGGAAAATGAACTGTTTATTAACAATAATGACTAAAAATAGTTTCCAAGGACTTTGCTAAGAAGACCTGCTTATTTTACATCAGAATTCACAAAAGAAAGGCGATAGCACTGCTTCCAAATTAGACCCCAGATTCCTTTTCACACCTTGTAAGTGATATATTTTGGGACGCCAGATTCTGCAGAGCCAGAACGTTTGTGCTTCCTTTTCCAAGTTGGATCTGGCGAGCTTTACCACTCATTTCATCTCCTTGTCTTTTTTTCTCTCAGGATCTTTTTGCTTTCCTCCCTTCTCCTCTTGTTAACAGGGTTCCGAGGATCGTAAATTTCAAATGTGTCTTCATCTGGCACGCTGGCATCTTTTACTTTTCTGGTTTTATCCTCAAAATGGAGCACATGTGACATCCTGTGTGGTTTAAAAAAAAAAAGACCTTGTGACTAGACAGACTAATGTCAGATACTTTATGCAAAGGAAGCCTGAACAATACATTACTTTAGGTATAGTAAAATTGTTAATTCCACACACAGCATCGTAAACAGGCTTACCTAAAAAAATGCTAACAATGAAAATAAAAACTAGGAACATAGTTGTCTTATTGGACATTTTGAATTCTTGTGTCTCCTGGAGCAATTTCTACCAAAATAACTTAGGCATTTCATCCCCTCTTTCCCGCACCACTCTCTCTCTCTCATCAATAAACAGAATAAAAGCACTAACAAAAGAATGAATCCTGTTAGTTATAGCTATGTCCTGGGGCTATGCAGCATATTCCAAATGCATAGGATCATGAATGTAGTACCTGTCCGAAACCCCTTGAAGCAGCCGTGCCTTTTCCTGGAATTGCGTATCAGCTGTAGAAGGCAGCCGAATGATTCTGGGAAAAGGCTGAGCACTGGTAAGGTGTTGCAGACAAGAAGCTATATCTGTGGCCCTGCGTGCTCCAAAGGGCTTTCTGGAGGTGGAATGGAAGCACTGCAAGGTCCTAGTATGCATAAACATGCAAGATAGCAAAAGATGTTAACATTAAAGTCCAGATCAAATGAATGGAAATACCATTTTAAAACCTCCAAGCATTTAAGTGGAATTGCTATGATAGTCCACCATATCTATTTTTGTTGGCCTCAGAATATCCATCAAATATTGTTGGTGTTTTGTTTTGCTTTGCTTTGACATCTAACCCTATTTATGACTGCATATTCAATGGCTGAATCACCTCTCATTACTTTCTCTCCCTGATCTAGACAAAGAAGTTCCCCCACAGACCAAGTGTTTTCATTCTTAGGGCCAAGTTTGCCTGAACAAATACATATGAGAAGGGAGCCACAATCAATTCTCAATTCTCTTGTGTATGTAATCTGTACCACTTATGTGCATTTAAACTGTTAGACTGCGGCCATAACATTTTTATGGCTTTTGATAATTATGCTTGTCCCCCTACTTCAGTTTAACTTTTGGTGGTCCTTCCTGCTTTAAATCTCAATTACTGGAGAAGACTGTACAATTTTGGTAATGGAAAGCTTTGCATAGGACTGTGCCCTGTCTCTACCATCCCATTTAAGAACTTTGCTTTTAAATATTGGCTCCTCACAATAGATCTTTAGCCTAAACAAAATGATTGAAGCTGTAAGCCACACCTGCCTATATTAGGCAGAATTTTATATGATGATTTCACGAAGGTAGTAGGGCTGTATAAATCCTTCCAAAGAGGTGATTCACAAAGCACTTTAGTGTGAATGACGCACTTCCTTTGGAAGTATTCATCCTTGCTCCATGGCTGCTTCCAAAGTTGTCGCAGCTGCCTCCACGTGCATGTGCACACACAACCACTTCTCTGGCAATCCCAGCTGAAGTGTCATCAGTGAGCGCAAATGTTCATGCTGATAATTGGGGACTTCTTTGCACAAGGCTTGCAAAGGATGTGGTGGTTTTAACACACTAAAGAAAGGTGTTTTATACTAATTAGAGCCTAAATAGATATATAAATAGCAGTGCTTGAATTTGTACTATTTTCCTAAATAATGCTATGATTTTGCTTTTTCCTAGTTGTTCAAAAGCTCTTAACTGATCCTCCTTTAAAGATATTCTTTTTAATATAATATAGATAGTAAATATATAAGACAATAAAAAGAAACCAAACTTAACTAAGAAATAGGTATGCAGGCTAGGTTTCTAGAGACTTCTATCTACCTTGCTGAAAAAACAATACTATTGGCTATAGTATGGAATTTACTCAAGATTAGCTTGCATATTAAAAACTATTCCAAAAAAGACAGGAAAGGACCAAGATACCCAGTCTCCCAAAAAAAGCCTCAGAAATAATGAAACTGTTACCAGTTAGGAATGTTTCTCAACTTCCCTATTAATCATATGGCTTTGTTCTATCACTTCTCATGAATGCTTCAGTGAAAAAAATTGCCAAGACTCCTGTAGCTGGTAGAAGGAAGAACTCTACTGGAGCACAATCAATTCGAGTGTATACACCCAGATTAACTGAGCATTCTAGAAATACAAAATTAAACTCTACCATTGCTTCTTAATACAAATGTTTCTCTAACTGTCTTTACCATGTTTGTATTAACTCTAATTAATCAAGTTTTAAAGATATGGAGGCTATCAGCTTGCTGGGAGTACTCCCTATCTTGTTTGGCTCTGAGTCATATGAAAACCTGGAATAGATTAACATATAAACTCCGGTTTTATTAGTAGGTGAAACATATGTATAGGGAAAAATCTTTCCACTTTCTGAAAAATATGTTTCAGAGATGGGCTCAGGCAAACAAGGTTTTTAAACAAAGTGATATAAGACCATGATAAGCAAAACCGCTTGCACAAGGAAAAAATTACTCCATTGGGTAAGGATTCAGGCACCTCCATCATCTTGGCTGCAATCTGAGAGAAAAATTAGAAGATGGAATTGCTCTCTCTATCTCTGCTTTTAATCATATTCTAAAATAGCCTCTTATGACTCTGGGTAGCCACCAGAGGCATTTGAGTTCATCTCCCACAGTTCCTCAGTCAGCATGACCGTTAGGGGAATTTCAAATACATCACCTCTACAAGCCACATGGTTGGAAAAGAATGGCCTAAGACAGCAGTAATCAACCAGATACGGAAAACTAGGCAGGTTACACTGCATGCTCGAGGAAGTTTTATCTCCTAAAGAACAGTGTTTATCTGGTGTCAGTATGCTGACATTTCTTATCTATCTATCTATCTATCTATCTATCTATCTATCTATCTATCTATCTATCTATCTATCTATCTCTTTTGAAGTTGTAGATCTTCAGGAAACATTACTGTGCAGCTTGTGCTTATCTCCAAATGTTTACATCAGGCCATGTTCCAATTTTGCAACATATAAAACTGAAAATTATGAAGTAAGTCATTTTATTTTGTTAGGATTTTGTAAAATTCCATTTTGCACTTTTCAAGAAGTACAATTTCTAACAATGTACGAAAAAGTTACCTGCGGTCTTTGTTCTCAACTATGTCTTGCTAAAATCACAGAGAAAAAGTATCAAGGGCCCCGATGCTAATGCTTATTTATTTAAATAATTAGTACTTTGTTTTAAGCCCCCAATAGCTTACATTTTTAAACAGCAACAATTACAATAATGCATATCTAAAGACCTCCTCCATATGTTAACATAAACAAGAAACATAAAATCAGTAATTAAAAAAACATACATGGGTACAAATTATTTTAAGACAAGAGTTGGTGATTCTAGGCTAACCCATTAAACTAAACAAGAACTCCTTAAATGAGTTGAACAGGTAGTTTACTTGATGGAACAATCCATGTGTTCCATCCATCCAAAAGAACAAGAGTGCAGAGGTGTAGAGAAGAAGGAACACAGCAGGAAACAACTTCAAAATACATTCCACAGATACAAAACAATTAGCATAAAATGATAGAGCAAAATATGCCCTAAAGCCTGCATATGCTGATCACTGACAACATGAGCTAACCTCTCTCTAAAAAAGCTACTGTGGTTTTCATTATTAATGCTCCCTTATAATTCAAGAAATATAATACATTATTTGCCTTTGATGAAGACAGTACGATGCTAGCAACAGGAAAAATATGGAATACAGAATAAAAGACTATATTATTTTAATCATAACTATAGAGATAGGCAACTGAATTGACAACTGATGTAACTGCTGGAAGCTGTTGGTCTGGGCACCCCCAGTCTGCTCATACCCTCAACTTGCTCCCTTCTCACCAAAGCTCTTCTGGATCTGCCAGAACATTAGAAATACATGAGTGACAACATCAAGTTAATTGCATTGTTGTGTATCTCAGGCCTAACAGAAGAAGCCTGCCTTTCTCAAAGAGAGTTAATGAGTACCCTTATTTGGCCAAATATTGAGATATTTAAGGGGGAAAAAATGCTATAAACCCATTCAATTTTGGAAGAACTTCATTTCTTATCACTGAGACATGGCCAGGATGGGTATACCCTCCCACATGGCTTGCCTCTGGATGATATCATAATTGTACTGCCAGGAGGATGCATAACTTTAGTCAACAGGCTGCTCTATAGAAACTACAAAGAGCATACAATAAACAACAAAGGTTTTGCACTGTTTTACTTTGTATGCCCGCAAAGTATATTAAAGTTGGAGACACAACCATAAGTATTGCCTAAACAAACAGACGCCCACATAAAACAAAGGCTGGTTAGAACTATGCCCCTTGTGCAATGCCAGGATAAACAACACAAAGCAACAGATAATGGAGAGAACCTACAAATCACTTCCATATTTAAAATCAAATTAGTTTAGCATGATTAATCATATTGCAAAGTACACCAAAGATGACTATTGTAAATAATCAGCTCTATATTTTATAAAGTATGTTAGGTTCACTCTGACAATACAGCAAAATGAGAAAACAGCTGGCTTTTAAAACTTTATGTCAGCCTTTGTCAGTTCTTCCAAAAATATATTAAGAGGATCTCCAAGTTTTGACTTTAAAGCTATATTTCTTTAATAGAATCTAGGTCCTAAGGATGTTGTGGAGGCTTCTGTTTTTTTCCTTGCAATATTCTCTTAGTAAAGTGTGGCTTATAAGAAGTGTGTGAATTGAAGGTCCCAAACATGCCAGGAGATTTATTAATCTTCCTACACCAATGAAATTACAAGTCAGAGGAGACAGACTCAGGCAGCTTCCAATGGGGTAACAGACCCTACAGATGACTGCAACAGTGGCTTGCTTTTCTCCCCTAGTCCATGGGTGCTGACACTGAGGACTTTTGCAAGACTGCCCTTTCTACATCTCCAGACAGAATGATTGGCTGCATATCATCTGCCTGTTCACCAGCTTTCGGTTCTTGTCAGCACTTGGGTTGATTCCAGACAGTCAATGTGTGTCTAGGATTGTGGCATGTGTAAGTACATAAAGAAAGCAACAGAAATGAGCGTTTGGCTTTGCCACGGCCTCTCAGGCATACTAGTCAGTGGGAAGGTATGCCTTTCAATCTTGAACATTTCCAAGAAATAGCACAAATAATTTTATTTGTAATGCTAGAAGTGCAAACAACAGAAAGAAAAGATTGCAACACTTCTTTTTCTATTTACTCTAAAACTGCAGCATGCAAAAATAGGCAGACAGACAAAACAGCTAAGTGATTCCACAGATCAAAACAAAGGTTTCCTTACCTAAAAAAGAAGTGTTAGCTGTTCTGGAAGAATGAACTCACTGGCATTCTTTTCATTACCAGCAGTGTGGTGGGTGGCATAAGAAAAGGAAGGACAAATGAGAAACAGAAGTGACCAAGAAGAAAAATAAATTGAGGAAGACATGTAAAGAATGAAAGAGGACAGAACAAGCAGGGACAGAGAAAGCAAGACAGACGGAGAGAGAAATGACAAAGGAAAAAACGTGAAACCCCTCAATAAATATAGAAATGAAGCCATGACATGGCATCCATTGTTTCCCATAGGTTCTATGCAAAAGTATGTGTTTCTAATTCCATTTGAATTAATGGGCTTAAATATGGCTAACTGTGCACGGGTTGGGACCAATTTCTGCAGAAAGTAAACTGAGAAAAATCACTACCAAACTGGTACCCCCTGCAGGATGCTTGATAAAGACCTTGATCTAGCTCCTTTTCTGCAACTTACTTTATTAGGTCTAAAAAGCATTAGGATATGAGTAGCACGTGAGTAATATAGCACTTCTGCTGCCACTGTGCTTTCTCCTCCCCCCCATGCCCCCCCCCAGCTATCCTTTGCACAGGGCAGCCCGTTTAAAATAAATCTCATTGAAATAAATGAAGATTCTGTAGAGGCAGAACTTGGTGGATTGCAAACATAATCTTCAGGGACAAGACCTGCAAATCTTAAAATGTACTTTAAAGTCTAGTGGGAGTACTTAATCAATCACATGAGAGGGAGACTTTGGTCCAAAACCAAAACTGTGATAAAAAGGCTAATTAGCAGGAGCAATGGAAGAAAGATGGATGGACTGCCTCTAAACTCAAAACAGTAAAATTAATTACTAAAGAGAATTTGCACACAAATCTCTTGAGGTCTAAATGAGGTCTCTAGAAGGTTACACATTTCTTTAATTCCGAAGAAATGAAAGTGGATAAATAAATTCCAGACTTCCAAGAGTATTAGAACAATATTTCTCAACGGGTGGTACGCAGAGGCAAGTGGGATACAACCACACTTGCCAACTGCAACAAAATGAGGGGAAAAAGTTTGGAGCTGTTAGGAAGGGATAGCGGTTTCTTAAAATGCTTCCCCTTGTGAAGAAAATAAATAAATGCACATATGAGGGCAGAAAAGTAACTAAGTGTGAGCTGCATAAAGATACATGTGACAATTAGAACTTGGATAATTCTCATTCAGCAACAGAAATCAACCTTGCAAGAAAGAAGTGGGAAGTCCCATCTCTGGACAGCAGTGGCCAACATGGGCAACTATGCTATTCTGCAGCTACTATGCGTATATCAAGACATCCCTGTTTGGTGAATGCCTACCAGTAGCTTTACCTGTCTCTTCCCAACATATTTTAGATTGCTCAAGCTACCAGATTTGCACTCCTTCCAAGCTGCAAGGTTGACAAATGGACCTATGCAAACTCCTTACTGGTCTGCCCTTGAGCAAGCACCACCCGTTGATATGTACTTCCCAAATGACAATGCAAAGTATTTTCTGATTGGAGCAGAAAGCAGCAGGGATACCTTGTGGTTGCCAGAGAAGGCAGAGAAAATGTGGCTGCCTCACGTGAATGAACTTCACTAAAATGCTGTGCTGACAAGGCTGTACATGGAGAAAGCGCCCTTAGGTTATCCTTTGATGGCCTCTACACTCACATCCGTGCTACCTGCTCCTCAGCATCATCAAAAAAACCACAGTAAACATTAAGGCACTATTGCCTAGTCTTCTTCCAAGGATGATTCTTCCTGGGCTTGCAACATGCCCAATCATCCAGTAAAAAGGAAAGAGAAGCTGGGGAGCATAAGTATCTGCTGCATGTAGTCACAATGACACCGACATGATAAAACGTTCGTTATGAGATTATGACACAACCTCTGCCCTTTTATACTTGCATTATGATGTCACTTCCAAGTATGCAATAAGCGGAGCTTGCATCATGACATTGTGACATATGTTTCATCACTTCCATCCCTATCAGGGCATATATTGGGGAGGGCTGATAGATAAAGGGAGAAGACTAGACTGATGTGGAGCAAGAGTGTTCTGCTTGTGCAATTTGTGTGGAGGGATGCTCTTTTTTATGTTAGCTATGTTCTTCACTTTTTGTTTTGATGTGATGTCTGGAGTTGTCAATATTACTATATTTTTTACCAGGGGAGCATGCTATGAGTATTTCTTAAACCTGCATCGTTTGATTTCTAATAATATAAAAAGCAAAAGCAACCACGTAGACAATGAGAACACATCAATGATTATTATAATTGTTGGAACATAGAGAATATATGATGAAATCAAGAGAACAATTGGCTGCAGAAGGATTTAGTTTTCAATGGTTTTTGTATGCACAGCTAAGAGAAAGATTCAAGGTAGATAACAGAACATTTGGAATTGAGCAACAAAAGTGAACAAGTGAAAGAGTATATGATAAAATGGGTTAAGAGGTTTGGACATAACATATTGTTGGAACAGTGGGAAAACATGTGGTTGAAAGGATTGAAATTCACATTCTGTTATAATTTAAAAGAGAATTTCTATAAAACAATGTACCGTTGGTATATGACTCCAGAAAAATTAGCCAGAATGTATAAAAGTACTTCAAATTTATGTTGGAAATGTGGGCAACATGAAGGGTCATTTTATCATACCTGGTAGACTTGTAAAAAATCCAGGAAATTTTGGGTTCAGATACATACACTGATACAAAGAATTTTAAAGTCTAAGATTCAGCTGAACCCAGAACTTTTCTTGTTGGGATTAATGGATAGACCCCTTCTATATGAACCTTGGAGATAATTTTCTTAAGTGGGCAAGATCGATTTATACTTCACAGAAAGCACAAATAATTGTTAATGGAGAACTAACAAAACGCTGTGAGATTCAAAAAGGGACAAAGCAAGGGTGTCTGCTGTCTCCACTTTTGTTTATTTTAGTTCTTAAGGTACTGGAGACATAAGACAAGATAAAAGAATCACAAGAGGTAAAATTTAAAAAGAAATGTAAGTTAAGGGCATTTGTGGATGATTTGGTGTTAGTTTTGGAAGATCCACTAGAAGGAGTAGAAACATTACTGGGAAAATTAAAGGATTTTGGTATGTTAGCAGGTTTTAAGATTAATAATCAGAAGACAAAGATGTTAACAAAAATATGAAATTAGAAGATCAAATAGAACTGATGGACTGGTTTTAAGATTGAGAAAAAAGTAAAATACTTGGGTATTACTATGACAAATATGAACTGCATGTTGTTTCAAAATAATTATGTTAAGACATGGAATGAAATTAAGAAGAACATGTTAAGATGGGAGAAATTAAAATTGCCACTGTTGGGGAGAATCTCTGCGATAAAAATGAATGTTTTGCCTAGAATTATGTTTTTGTTTCAGACAATACATGCTTTGAAAACTGATGTACCATTTAAAAAAATGGCAAAAAGTTATATCTAAATTTGTATGGCAAGGGAAAAAAATCATGAGTTAGATATAAGGTGTTACAATATGCAAAGGAAAAAGGAGAACTCGGTTTACTGGATTTGAAATTGTATTTTGCAGCTTGTTGTTTGGTCTGGATGAAAGAATGGGTGTTGCTGAAAAACAAGAGATTGTCAGAGCTAGAAGATCACAACCTGAGGTTTGGATGTCATAGATACTTATGGTATGATAAAGTTAAAATGAATGTGGATTTTAAAAATCATTTTATTAGCCATGCCATATTGAGAATATGGAATAGATATAAACCCAGGTTGTGCCCGAAAACAGTTCTGTGGATTTCAGCTCAAAGAATCATTCCACAGAAGACAAATAACAGGCAATGACAAATAGTTCATGTACCAGGAATTTTTGGAAAATCATCAAGGGGAATTTAAGATTAAATCAAGAGAGCAACTAATAACCAAAGGATATACTTGTCATAGTTTTCCCATTTACAGTTATCAGAAAGATTCAAAATGGACAAAAAAGACTTATGGTATAGAGCAAAGCAAGACAAAATTTGAAATACAATTGTGCACCAGTGAGGAACACGTAACTGCTAAAATGTATAAACTTTTGTTGAAATTTGAAACAGAGGAAGAACAAGTTAAAGAATGCATGGTAAAGTGGGCTAAGAATTTTGGTTATAACATACAGATGGAGCAATGGGAAAATATGTGGTTAAAAGGGTTGAAATTTACATTATGTCATGATCTTAAAGATAACTTTTATAAAATGATGTATCATTGGTACGACACTACAGAAATTATCTAGAATGTACAAAGGCACTTTAAATGTATGTTGGAAATGTGAACAACATGAAAGGACATTTTATCATTCTTGGTGGACGTGTAAAAAAGCTAAAAAATTTTGGACTCAAATACACACAACGATACAGAGATTTTTAAAGATTAATATTCAATTGAAGCCAGAGCTTTTCCTTTTAGGATTGATGGATACAGTTAGAAAAGAGTCATGGGAGATTATTTCAATATTACTGATTACTGTAGCGATATTATTATATGCACAAAGATGGAAAGATTCGGCACTACCCGCTATGGAAGAATGGCTGGTGAAATTGACTGAGCTTGCTAAGATGGATAAGCTGACTTCTTTGATTAGAGAAAAGACAGATTTATTGGTGACTGGAAACACCTTACAGACTTTTTGCATAGAAACAAATACAAAATGAACTTCTTTATGTCTTTATATTTTTCTTTATATCATTTATTTATTTATTTATTTATTTATTTATTTATTTATTTATTTATTGAATTTGTCACTACCCATCTCATTAAACGACTTTGGGCGGTTTACAAGACAATTAAAATAAATTAAAATTACGAAATTACAATAATAAAAAAATAAAAATAAAAAGATCCAAAATAATTGGCGATCACTCAGGGAGCGTCATTGAGGCACTAGCCACCCCCAGGATTGGGTAGAGTTGTTATCCCCCAGTGTGAGCTGGCAGAGCCAGGACTTCAATTTTTTCCAGAAGGCTGGAAGGGTAGGGGCCTCCCACACCTCTGGGGGGAGAATGTTCCAAAGGGTGGGAGCAACAGCAGAAAAAGGCTCTCCTTCTGGGCCCCACCAGTCGACATTCTCTCACTGACAGGACCCACAACATGCCCTCTCTGCCTGACCGGGTGGGACAGGTTGATGTGGTGGGGGTAAGACAGTCCCTTAGGTAACCTGGATCCATTCCATGTAGGGCTTTAAAGGTGATAGCCAACATTTTGAATTGGACCTGGAAGCAGACTGGGACCAGTGCAGCTCGTGTAGTAAAGGTGTTATATGTGCTGTTCTTGGGGCATTCAAAATTATCCGCGCAGCCGCATTTTGGACCAGCTGTAGCTTCTGGATACTCTTTAAAGGTAGCCCCATGTGGAGCGCATTGCAATAGTCTAGCCGAGAGATGACCAGGTCACGAGTGACTGACTGGAGAGCCTCTTGATCGAGGAAGGGGTGTAGCTGGCATACCACACGAAGGTGGGCAAAGGTTCTCCTGGCCACGACTGCCACCTACTCCTTGAGCAGGAGTCGTGAATCTAGAAGGACCCCCAGATTATGCACCGGGTCTGTCCGGGGGAGTGCAACTCCATCCAAAGCCAAAGATGGTAAATCCTTGGATACAGAGCGGCCTCCAATCTATAGCCACTCCATCTTACCAGGGTTCAGCTGAAGCCTGTTGCACCCCATCCACCATCCATTCTTTTCCTATTTTTTTCTATTTTCGTTTCTCATTGTACCTTTAGCTTTTTATGTTATTTCTTTTTCACTTTTTCTGTTCTAATTTAGTTTGTTGTAGTTATTATTATTGTTCTTCAATTTTTTAAATAAAAATATTAAAAGTAGAATAGAAAAGAGACACAGAAGACTATTTTTATATATGACCATTGCTGCAAGACTACTATATGCACAAAAATGGAAAGACTCTAATATACCACAATGGAGGAATGGTTGGTGAAGATGATGGAACTAGCAGACATGGCAAAATTAACTTGTTTGCTTAGAGAAAGATCAACTATTACATTTATTAGTGACTGGAAACCCCTTGTGGACTTTTTGCTGAAAAAAGAAAAAAATGAATGTGTGATTTATGGGTTTGACAATTAGAAAGGGTAGCTTATAGAAGAAGGAAATTATGATGTAACCTTAGAGAAGGTAAAGTATAAATGTATTCATAACTGCTGTCAAAAAGATCAGAAGCCATTCTTTTCTTTCTTATTCATTATTCTTTATTTTCTTTGCTTCTATTTTAATATTTGTATTGCTTTTATCTTGTTAAAAATTTCTTCCATAAAAATATTTAAAAAATTAAAAATCAATGATTATTACTGAATTAATAATTTTTTTAGATGGAGAACAGGGAGTCGGTAGATATGCAACTTCTTGGATCTCTCCTGAACGTCATACTTTGCATGTAAGCTTATAATATATATTACTTATATAATAAATATATTTATTTTTGCCACACATGGCATATTCATAATCATGCCGTTATTTCTAATCTTGACATGTTAGAAGGTATGAGCAAGGTTTTCATAAACTTTACCATGGATGATAAATATAACAGAATGCCAATAAACATATATTTATTTATTTAGCGTATAGCATCTCATACATGGACATACATTAAATATTAGCATTTAGCCTAAGTTAAAAACACTTTAAAATATAAATGTTAAAAAGATCTATATTCAAATACCAATGTCCAAGCCATATAACCACTGAAGGGCAACATCATTTATATAAAAAAAAATCAGATAATGGGCTAGTATATTCCCTCAGCTTGCAGCCGGTCATGATGTGATCTATAGTTTGATGTGCGGCCCCACAGTCACACTGAGATGAAGGTGCTATACCCCATTTATGCAATGAATCCTGGCAAACACCATGTAAGGCACGAATCCTATTCAAGGTTGTCTTTTGCCGGCGAGATAGATCAAAACCTGGCACCTTTTGTGTAAAGTCATCTATGTGTCTTCCTGTGTCTAGGCATTTGACGACCCATTTAACTTTCCACTGGGATTTGATGCTGAAGTTGTTATACAGATGCTGTGCGAGTACCAATGGAGTACCAATTTTATAAACATAAAATATCCTTCTCAGAAAAAAAAAAAAGAACACTTTTTGTTTCTATCATGGTGGATAGATACTTTTGACAGAGGTTTGCTAGAATAAAAAATTAAAAACCTCTGTATTAAAATATTGCATTGGAGTTTTCCATTAGTAGTATATATAGCAACATATCACTCTATATTTTTATCTGGCTGAGCACTCCAAAGGAAACGTAAGATCATCACTGCATGCTGTTGGTTCTGGAGGACTTAATATAATTAGAAAATAAAGTTTAAGCTTGGTGAAAATTCAGTAATTTTCAGATTCATTACTGAAGCAGCCAACACTACAAAGGGATGATTGTCAACTACAGATTCCCTGAATCAGGTGCATATCAAAAAACTGTCTTGAAAGGGTTTCTGCTGCACAGGAACTTGGTCAGTGATGGCCATCAGCAGCATAAAATGACAACAACCAGTTCTTTTAAGTAACACTTAAGGCACACCACCAATGGCTGCATATTTTGTGTCCCTAACACAGCCTTGATTAGTCTCATTATAATCTCCCTTTAAATTGAGGTTCTTTGGACTCTGTTCAAAGTTCTGGGGTCTCAATTAGATTAGCTCACTCATTTTAATTTAGACTATTTTTAATTGTATTGAACTGCTTTATTTTATTACTTTTATTTATCTTATTAACAGCTCTGGGCTGAATACAGAGTATTTAGAATACTGTTAATAGTTTCTGACATCTAGTCCCCTTACGTCCTTGATCATTCTTATATGAACCAGCAGTTAGGAAAACCTCAATAGATGTCCCCTGAAAACTTCAGGCAAAAGGAGAATTCTTCATAAAAGTAATTATCAGGGAGCAACTAACCAAAGATAATTACACAAGCATGAAGAAGTCTGTACACAGAATTTTAGAGTGTTGAACTGTGATCTACTAAATATCACATCAATGTATGACAATTCTTTCAGTCTCAAACTGGCACTTTAAGCCAATCACATTTGTATAGCTAGGTGTCAGTTGCAATCACTGGAAACAGACAACTTAGCCTTGGTGTTAATTTTTAAAGAAACCCAAAGAAACATGGGAATAGGTCTTTATAAAATTCTGAACACTTATCACCAATCTTGCCATCATTCCAAATACATATCTCATCTGAATTTCCTAAAGTTTAATTTAGCATAGAAATCCTTTAACAGTATGAACAAATGTCTCTCTCTGTAAGGTGTGACCATTGTGATACATTTGTGGTTTTTGTTTAAAGGAAAAAACTACCAATTAAGTTAATCAAAGTCTTTTCTGGCAGGTGGAGCATGTCTTTTCCTTCAAGTCTTTGAAGACTGCATTTCCAAAAGAGGGAATAGATTCAGTTTGAACCGGGGCTTCCAGTATGCACAATACAAGAACTCTATTTGCAATTCAATGATTTAGTTTGATCATTTAAAATAATGGAATGTAATTACAGTGGAGTCATAGATGTATAACTTCAAGTTTCATTTTGGATGCTTTTATATTCCAAGCAAAATAAAGAACTAGATCAGAGGCAGAATATGTGCTCTGATTATAATCCACCACTGTTTTCCCTTTCTCTATAGGCAAGAAAGGCTCTTGCTTTATTTAATGAACAGGGACTGAGAGTAAGCTTCAGAGGGCCGTGTTCAACAGTGTTAATTCAATTTGCATATGCTTTCATGTACACAGATGCACATTTACTGCACCACAACACCAATGACGAATGAGAATAAGCAACTGACAATCCCACTCACCCAGCATTCTCTAGGCAAAACTTCCATTCTTTGCAGAAATCTGGTTGATAACATACATTTTACTTTGTAAAGCAGCTGCCACAGATTGATCTCCCCCCACCCCAATTTTAAGGGGCCCCGTTTGGTCATTCTGCTTTGAAAACACTCTGAACATTCTGTCTAGTGGGATATTAATGTGTCTACAAAAAGCAGGCTATCAGAACTCACAGCCCTGACACAGTGCTCCATAAAAAAGCAACTGGGTTTTGCAACAGCATCAGGACACAGACATATAAAACCATTATGATTTATGCTTCCAGTATTTCCACTGTGCAAGGCAGAGACATGATGCCTTTGTTCTATCATTTACAGGAACAGTTCACACATACACTATATTTAAAACATCTCCCAAAACTGCTACAGAAACATACTTCAAATGTTTTGATAAAGAAGATTAATCAAGTGCTCTCAAAAGTACATACCAGTAGTGCAAATGGATATGAGACATGATAATGCGAAGGCCAGATGTCATCCCAGACAGCAGAATGATGTACACAGAGTTACAAAGCATGTCTTATAAGATACAGGGACGTTCTGACTGGAGTAGGCCAATAATTCAATTAGTCTAATACCCTAGCTATGCTGTTTCACTGGCCCAAGAGCTCTGAACAGGCTTACGGTAGCAAAGCACTGAGGGATCAGAGTAGCTGGCAAAACTTGAACAATGCCAGAAGTATTCTAGAGGATTGCAAGGCTTTCCATAAACAGACCCAGACAATTAACAAGAAGTGAGACCTTTAATCAAATCTTATCTAGTGTAGCCAGCTCTGGCTTTTATGACCAGAGCTGGAAAATCCTTGATGCAGGGCATGTAAGTGCCCAGATATGTGGTGCTGAGGCCTGCCTTTTTAAACCAATGCTTAGAACTACCCAAAGGAATTCTTTATAAAACAAAATCTAAGAGCTCTATATAGCTCAAGCCGTGTTTCTACACAATGTCAGAGTTGTGACATGGCCCCAGGGCATGTTCTCTCTAAGGAGGGTTGTAATGTTTGAGGTGCAATCCACCAAGCACTGTTTATGTTCCAGTTGGAACAGTTTTTCCTCCTGTTTATATAGTTCTCACACTTAACTTGATTCTATGGTCAGGCATGCCCTACTGTAATACAGATATTACATATGCCTGACACTAGATTATTTCATTTATGCTCAATTCATGCTCCTAATTCTTGCAACACCATTAAGAAGCTGTTTAGATTCACTTTGAGGATTAAACCAGCATGACTTTATTATTGCCTCAGAAACAAACATTTAAGATCGCTAGTTTGTACATAAATTGATACATATGTTCTAGATGATCTCCATGATGTTTCAACCTTTCCCATGTAATAAAACTAGAATATTAAAAAGTTAGATTCCCATTAAAAAAAAAACAGATCGAGCAAAATGCAAGAAAAACAACTCTTTTTCAGACCAATGAAACTTATTTTAACAATAAAAATTACAGCTCTGGCAGAAGAGCTATATATTATGCAACACGCCATGTCTCTCTCTGGGAGAACAATTTGCCTCTTAGAGCAGTGACTGTTATACTGGAATTGTGGTACAGAAAGTTGCTTACTGCATATTTTAATATTCCAGGCAATACTATTAGAGGCATTACACCATAATGCCAAAAAGAGAGAGAAAGCAGTGAAACTGCTTCTCTATAAGATTGGCCTACAGTAGGGGTGGGAATCTGGAGCTCTCTAGGCTGAACTACAATCCTACTATTCCTGAGCCCTATTTGTGCTTGATGAGTTGATCAGCAATAACCACATTAAAAAAAACTTTTCCAATGAGCAGGTAATAATAATAATTAAATAACTAATAATATAACAACCATTTAAAAAACAAGAAGTCCTGTCTCTCCTCAAACATCCAAAATTCTAACTTAGCCCTCTATCCACTTACAAGAGTTCAGATCTTTCACTGCTATACAATCATAAGATCTTTTCTGGACCTGGGAATTTCAAAAAGTTTTAATGGTTTAACTGAAGAAGCTTTGGGGCTTTTTCATGCAGCATATTTGTTTCTACAGCATGCCACTATGAAATCAGATATAATGAACAACAGTATACTGTAACAATGTTTTAAGTAAATATTTTAAAAGAAAAGGGCTGTCCAGATACAGCAATATAAAAATTAACATGATTAAAGCAGTTACTCTGTCCCAATGTATTAGTAACTACCTACCCTTGGTTTAGGGACTTTGAATCTTTAAAGGAAGATTGACAAAATGTAAAAATATTCAGAATGTAACAGGGGACAAAAGATTTGGAATGCTAGATTTGTAAGGCAAGGATGAAAGAACGGGCTATGTTTAGTCTATAGGAAAGGGAGAAAATAAACTTAATTATGGAAGTAAATAGTCAGATTTATATCTATGATGAAATTCAAATAAAGTGAATTAATGAGTTTAATGAATTATTGTGTTCATATAGAAATGTAGCTGGTAAATTAATTTTGTAAATTACTGCTGAGCAATATAACCTTTATTTTAAGAAAGCACCACAAGTGAATAATAGGGAAATTTCCTTTGGAATTGGTCTAAAATACAGCAAACATTGACAAGTTAATCCTACAGACAAGTGCATTGCAAAAACTATGCTCCTATGATTTTTGAGTTTCATTGGATGTTTATGCATTTTTCTACAGTAACAAGATGAGTAATGGAAGACAAGCTGTATAAATATATACTGTATATAAAAACATGTTCAGTGTTATGATTTTCCACTATGGCCAAATTCATAGGGAAGCATTTGTCACCCTAATCATAAAAAATGATTGGACAATAATTAATATTTCTGGAGGGGCTTTTAAGTGTCAAAAGCTTCTAATGTCCACTATCACATTATCCCACGTTAAAACTATGATTATTATCCTCAGATCTGGGCACATACTTAGCACCTTTGTACAAAGTTGTCTAAGTTGAGTAAAATCTGTGCTTTTGTTTCAGAACAGAAATTATACACCTTTTCCATTGTTTAGTTAGTCAGACATGGTATCATCCATGCTCAACCAATGAGGCACAAAAGTATTAAAAAACCACAATAAAATTCAATCAGGAATCAGAGTTTATGGTGAGTTGTTTGGTTTTTTATAGGAGGGAAAGGCCATCATAGCTACAAAGAAGCTGGGGGACTCGTTTTGTATTCTGCTTCAAGGAAAAAAATACTGGTGTGGTCCCATCTCACTGTGTCAATGATATGGTGAATAGGATGTCTTGTTTTTTATTTATAGTTTTATGTTTTGAATTCCATTTTATGTTATTTTACTCCTATAGTGGATATTTTATTCTGTATGCTTAATTACTATAAACTGTGAAGAGTCTCATGATTGCAGTATATATAAATTTAATACATAGGCACTGTTGTAATAGCTTTGGTGCTATATTTTTACTTGTGGCTGGTCTCAAAGGTAATTGAGGAAGCTGTAGTATTTTTGGGGGGAAGGGCAGCACTTCTCTGTGCCAAATTCATCACTGCTGGAATGATGTGAGAGCAAGCAATACAACTATCAGTTGGACTTACTGAACCTTCCTGGACACTAGTGCAGCTTATACATTATATAAGGGAGGCCAGGGAACCAGCAAGGGAATCTGCAAAGATTAAACTGTGTTTTCTCACATAGCTGCCTGTGCACATTAAATGTACTTCCTTGAAAATCATGGTGGCTAATCTGGCTCTTTTTCTACCCCTTGGGCCTGAAGGAGGCATTTTGGAGCAATGTTAGGTGATACAATTTGAGACAACAGATTATTCAGCTTCTTATTGGGCCCACCACTATATTTGGTCCCTAAAACTGAGAAATTCTTCCATTTTGAGTAAATTGATTTGGGAGACATTGTTTGATTACTAGATTTACTGTGGTATACCACATAAGAAAGGATCAGATTGTAGATTGTAGATTCTGGGTGATTCTTGGATTCTAGGGTTGTCAAATTCTTATGAAATTAAGAGCTTATTTTGTGATGCTTGTATGCCAAGTCAGATCAAAATGAAAATTGTCAATATACTAATTGCTTGAGTAATGGAGCCAATTATTTTATTGCAAATTATGCCTTATGTTTTGAAGATCTGGGTGAGAAATAAAACTCTTTGTTTGTCACTCTAAGTTACTATCAGAGTTGACAATATTAAATCAAGCCAACTTTTAAAAGTTTACTTCATACTTATAAGAGCATTTATGGACCCCTGGAAAATTTTATTCTAATCAGCAGCAGGTTGTTTAGCATGTAAATGATTTAGGATATGTTCAACAATCAAGCACATCTAAGTTTGGAATGCAGATATTTGAACAACTTGATGCTATGCACTATGAAAAAAGCCAGAAAATGCTTTTAAATATCAAGTTGTGCATGGTTTTATAACTCCTGGCTTAATCACTTCCAGAGTGGAATATGTTTATATAACAGTCTCTCAAACGAGCTTAATCTGGATCCAAACAGAAAATTAAACCCTCATAATCAAAAATATTCAATCATCTACCAGACAAGAACTAAATCAATTGCATGAAGCTGCCAAATTGGGGTGAAAATGTGCTGCATGAAAGGTGGACTCTCTCCCTATAATGGAGAAAGAAGAAAAACTAGTATCTATCTCCTGCTGCATGACATTCTTGTTTCATATATTGTGCCTTTAAAAAACCTCCCTATCCTCTTCATGTAATGAGTCTCAAGCTAGTAGATCAGCATATTTTAGGTTAACAAATATATCTTCCTTTGCATCATTTTTAAAATATACATTTTCATTCCATATACTAGCCATTGCGCAGCTTATTTTGCCAATCTGGAATATGTTAAATCTGGATCTTTCTGATTTCTGGAATTTCCAAACTCTTTACATTTATACGGCTCTGCTAAACATAGTCAAAAGCAGAAGCAGAAATATGCAGCCACTAAGGCGTGTCTTTTTGTCCCAGCAAGTCTGATTTGATGTGAAAACGGACATGCGTACATGTGCACACAGATCTCCCCCTTCCCCACTCTCTGTCTCTCATTCTCACATACACATGTGCACAATGACTGGGTTCATACAGTAAACTAAGCCAAAATGTGGCTTCATTTTGGCTTATTGTGATGTGTGAACTCGCCTATAATGCCTTAGCATTGTGAACAAATCAAACTTTTATGGTTTGTTCAACGAACATGGCTAAAAATCCTGATTTAGCATTATGAATGTGTGCAACCTATGTGATAATAGTGAAAGGCATGGATGTACTTGGATGTGTGTTCCATCTTCCTTCTGAGATCACTGTTGGTACAAGCTGGGTATAGAGAACCTTGGAGAAGGAATGCCACAGTTAGTAAAACATGATTTAAGCTTGGAAGAAGGAGACTACGTTAGAAAGAAACCTAAACTGAGTCCATTTTAACTCTCTCTTTCCTTTTGGTATAAGAGGGAGGGAGGGAAAACCCTGTCAGGCTTCCAAGGTTCTGTTAATATAGCAGTGTTTCTCAGCCTTGGCATCTTTACAAAGTATGGACTTCAACATGCTGGCTGGGGAATTCTGGGAGATGAAGTCCACACATCTTCAGGCTGCCACGGTTGAGAAACACTGCTATAGCCTATATCCTTAGGGTTCCAGTATTTCTTATAAAGTCTATTTCCTGTCTTGGCCTACCCTGTAGGGCTGATACTGAGATATACCTTGGCATGGTTAACAGTGGTATTATCAAGTGCAGGACTTTTTGGTAAAGTGTGCTTATGGAGACTGTTGGAAAGCTAAATCTTCGCTCCTGTTAACAGATAACACCAATATCTGGAATGGAGATCTTGTCTCCTGTTAATGGTATTGCTGGGTTGGGACTTGATCCCACAGAATGAATTAAGGAACTCTGAACACTGAGGCAGAGCTTAGCTGTATAAATTCAGGTCCCTTGTGTTGGACATCACCAAGGGACAGAGCTTGCAACATGCACAGCATTTCATAATGGTAACAGGCTTTTCCTAAAGAGGAAAGAAATAGCTCTAGCCTTTCCACTATTAAGAGAAAGCAAATATGAAGCAGAAAGCAGAAGTTTAGTCTTGCGCCCTTTCTATCTCTGCATCTTGTACCACTGACATCTATGACACACATATATGTATGCAATGAAATCAGCACTCCTTCATGAAACGTGCTGTGCAACAGCTAATGAACAAATGCCTTCATTAAAAGTTCTTTGAGAAATCAAGCAACTTGATATGTTAAAGTAGGATGACTGAAGCTGTAAACATAAAAAAATGAATGAAACCTGAAGGTGTCAGGAGCACCTTGTTAATAATGGTCATGAAACTAGCTGCTGTTACATTTATCAGCACTGGACACCTCAATGTCCGCCACTGCCAAGAAATGATGAGTAAATGTGGTAAATGTCATTGCTGCGCCAAAGCCAGATGTGTCATGGAGCAGAGGGTTATACAGGTTTTCACAGGGCTCCATCAACAGCCCTGCAAATGTCACATTGGCATTTATGACCTGTGTTTTATATACATTTTACATTGTATAGCTCGGTTATGTGGAGGCAAGAGTACCATGAAGCAGACAGAAGTGCTGCTGAGTTTCAGATGACAGAGGTATGTCCCAATAAGGGTTCTGAAGCTTTAGAATGAAACTCTACCCTATCAAACATGCGTTAGATCTTTTAACAATGCTTCCTCAAATGCCTTGTAAAACAGTAATGTCTGGTAGTAATTATCAAACACCATACACACTGTTTACAGTAGAGTTGTAATTTTAAAAAAATGTTTTTGCACAGAGAAGTAAAATACGTCTGAAAAGTACCCAAATGTCTGCTGTATTCCATGCCAACAGGACAATTCAGCCAAAAATGCAGAGGGAAAAGATTGCCAAATAAAAGAAAATATAACAAATTGGTAATGGCTTCTATCTTGACAGAAAATGAAAATTATACCTCAATGTGTGGCCACTCATGTGGACACAAAAGAATGTCTTACAGGCAATCATTTTATTTCAGATAACATACCCTGACAGTTGTGCACGGCCTGCTGGCTGGGTTTCACTTTCCATAAAAGCAGCAACCATACCCTACGAAATGGTCTACAGTCATATAATTTATGCATATCACACACACACACACATAGACACAGACACATATTTTCAATAAATCATCTCAAAGCACACTGCTGTATTTTTTGAGGAGTGGGTTGGAAGTCTACACTAAAAATTCCTTCAAAGTTGCCACAATTGGATCCAGCCACTCAACCTAGTAAGGGCACTGAAGAGGGAAAAAAGCAATCTGAATCCAAAAATATTTTGTTATTCCCAAACCAATCTCTCAACCAAAAGATTCTTCATGCTTGTTATAATTTTTAGGTTACTGAAATTCTGAAAGACACAATCCTGAAGCCACTTAATCTAGTGTATTCAAAATGAACTTGAATTATCTTTTTAGTTTGTATGCACACTCTCAGCAGTAGGCTAACTCTGATTAAGCCCTAGGATCAGTATGGTGCTAAACAAACGGGCCCTTGGTAAGAAACTTTGCTTTGCCTGTTTTTTTCTTCCTCTTGTGCACTGGAATATTCCTCCCCTGGCTTAGAAATCAGCAGTGGTCACTAGGGTGGAGCAAAAAAAGGGGGGAAATTGATTAAATGGATGCTGTGTGAATGTGTGTGTGAGGGGAGAGTTATTAGGGTTTTTTAAAAGAAAGAAACAGTGTAAAAAGCAAAATTCTCACTCACTGATGGGAAGCACTCCCAACTCCCACAATATTTCCTATAATACAGTGTATCTCTCAAACAGAAAAAGATTTCCTGTCTTGTTTTAGGCTTACTATATTCTTGAAAATAAACCATGGCCTGATACATACACACAATTTACCTTTTTTTGGAGGTGGGAGGGAGCATTGGTGGTGGTGGTGCTTTTTGTGTGTGTGTGTGCGTGTGCACACTAGCCTTGACTCCTGCTTTCTTGGCAACATTTTCAGAAGTGGGTTGCCATTGCTTTTGTCCCAGGGCTGAGAGAGATGGACTGGCCCAAGGTCACCCAGCTGGCTTTATGCCTAAGGCAGAACTAGAATTCCTGGTCTCCCAGTTTCTAGTGGAGTCCACTGGGACCATGCAAGTGGATGGATTACTGGGAGAGGATAGATTTTAACCCCATCACCCAACTCTTGTGATTAAGATTGTAACAATTAGGGTACAGAAGTTTAATCTTGCTTATCAACTTCACTAGTCCTGATGCAGGAAAGTTAGTTTTTTCTACAATGTTAAGGAACTGTAGTAAGGAAATGGCGATCTTAATAAGGCTTATTGAGAGTGGAGGCAGAGTTGTAATCTACCCCTCAGTGATCTTGGTTAAGGAAAACCATCCTTGCATAAAACAAACTACAATTAAGTTAGGAATTATGGGAGGAGAAAACTAAAACATCCTGAAGGTACAGATTTTGAAAATATTTTCTATTCTGTATTTCCTACCCAAAGTTATTCTGAACTCAAAAGTTTCTCACCATCCTTCATCATTCTCCACTTCAGGTTCAGGTACTTCATTTTCATTTTCAGGAGTTTCTGCTATTGCTTGGTTTAGCTTTGATTTGAATCGATCCAGTAACGCCAATGTCTGGAATTAAAATATGGTACTTAACACATGCCTAATTCACTGTGCCTTACACAGTTTCTGTGTTCACAGTATGGAAGTT
This sequence comes from Python bivittatus, assembly GCF_059951505.1. Classification (NCBI taxonomy): domain Eukaryota; kingdom Metazoa; phylum Chordata; class Lepidosauria; order Squamata; family Pythonidae; genus Python; species Python bivittatus. The sequence continues at coordinate 1,058,404 of NW_028277112.1, read as the reverse complement.
GTGAAGTGTTGTATATTGTGAAAAAAATCTGAACTGTACCTATTTAATGTGTTTATTTTGTCAAATAATTTTTTATCTATTAATTCTTCAATGACTATAATTCCAGTGAATGTTCTAGCTCTTCACTGGCCATACAGATATCCACCTTTTATAATTGGAAAATGATCAGTGTGCAAATCTCTGTAGAACTGAAGATTTTGAATACATGTAATAACGCATAAGCTATACCTTAGGATATGTCTCTGTGCATCTGCAGGTATAGGAATGTTCATTTATTACAACTGATTTTCTCCCAGAATTATTTGCCCATTGAACTGTGTGCTAGAGAACACCTGCGTTTTGCAGATTACATTCCAAAGTGAATAATCATTTCATCCAGTCAATGCATTCAGTTACTGATGGTGATGAGCCTATTCACTGCAATTCTCTAAAATACTCTGTGGCCACATATTGTCAGGAAAGATGAATAGCACTGGCAGATTGATTTTAGTATGACATTGCTGATCCCCCCACTGAGAAATCCCTGCCTTCCTACTTGGCTGGCATGTCAGCTAAATAACAAATAATGACAAAATAATGATAATGATAAAAAAAACAAAATAAATAGCATCTTGTTTTCTTGGTGATATTTGTGTAGATATAAATATAGATGTGCAAAAATCAGTAATTTAAAGGAAATGCAGATGCCACCTGGTGACAAGGCAGCCAAGCACAACCATTTGTAAATGTACAAACATCCAATATGTAAGATTTAACTACTGTGTACAGCTGCAACTGCTCACCATAGTACAGAAACTCCTTTCAGAAAAGCTGCAGAGTATTCCGTGGTTGTTGCAGACTATCCATGGACCTATCATGGAGGCTGGACTTATGGGCAGAACAGAGAGGTTTGTCAACGGCCCTTCAGTCTGATGAAATGTTCTCCTCTATAAACAGCAGCATGGACTGAATCAGGTATAAGTAAGTTGCAAAGTTTATGGGACCCCACTCTCAAAGTGTAATTGTAATTGAGGTAAGTAGTTTTCATACATTTGCATACTGAAATGTTGCTAGCAAGGCCTCATGTATTCAGCGGGTGCCCCTTAGAGAGGCAGAGTTGATAGTGACTGTGTCTGTTACTGAAAGGTAATTTGTCACCACAAATAAAACACATCCAAAGAGAAGGAACTGAACAGAAAAGTATGAACCACAATCATTAGAGTGTGCATTCAAAGAGGGCAGACTTCTTACTAAAACTTTCATCTAGCTGTAAAACAAGTTTGGAATATTGCTCTGTGAAAGTACAGAATACTGTACAAAGAGTATAAAGAATAATTCCAGCATTCTACCTCCAAAGGTGTTTGAAGACCATAAATTTTCAATGTGCTTTAAAATCAAGCTAAGCATTCAGCACATAAATTAAACAGTAAAAGAAAAAGATGAAATTTCTAGGCTGCTGAATTACATGAATGGAAAACTAAACCCCTCTCTTTCTTTCCGCCATAATTTAAAATAACAGATTTGTCTTAGATATTGCTGTGAATGTAGTAATGGAGACAGATTATCTGGTTCTGTCTGATCTTTTTTTGCAGAGGGAAGATTATCTTAAATCCAACTCTTTCTTCCTTTTGAGTAAATATGGTACTTACTTGATCTTCACGAGAAGTTCCTTTCTTTGGCTGTTGCTTTCTCAACTGTTCATATTTCTTCTTTTCTTCAAGATATTCTGCAACAATACTGTTTGGAGCAGCCTCTTCTTTTCCATTTAGAAACCAAAGAAAACATATATTTTGTTCAAGGATAATTGTGATACTTAAGTTTACATTAGACATTTTACACACACTTCTTAGTGCAAACTTATGCATGTTTATTCAGAAGACTCCCATTTGACAAATTAAAATCCCACACAATTACCAAATGACTGGTAAACAGTGTCATCTTTTCCTGTGATAAATTATTACAGGAAGAGAAAGACAGCCAGTATTGACTTAGAACATCTAGAATCACTCAACTATCATTACATCAAAATAAAAGTAACTAGCCTTTACTCAATATTGAGTGGATAGTGCTGTGAAGATATAGTTATAGATATCTACATACTGTATGTCTTTATATTTATATATTATAAGGGGAAATGGATTTACTGTAATTTGCATTTGGATTTAAAACAATAGTGATACTGTAATGCTTTGTGCAAATTAATCTTAGGTTGTAAGTACTGCACAAGTATCCAGTTATGTAACCCCAATCTGGTACTTTGGCTTAACTTAGTTGTGAACCTGTAGTCCCACCTAGACAAACACTAGCTGCTTAAGAGTAAAGGGAGACTGGAAGATTAGATATATTTATCAAAACGTCACCAAACAGCCAAGCTGTGCTATAGATTTTCTGACTTGAGCTCTGCAGTACAACTTCAGCTAATAAACCAGCCTAAAATTCCCACATCAGCTTTACATTCATAATTTTTCTTCAAGATAGGAATATACACATAGACATACCTGGTGGAATGGAGCAAATATATGTTATTGGACTATGTAACATGACTAGTGATGCCATAACATACCGATGTAGGCAGGATCAACATTTTCTGCCCTTTGAGTTGGAGGGTTACTAAGAAAATAAATCATGGCTTAAGACTTGCAGAAGCTTAAGACATCTATTTTGCCTTTAAAACTGCTCCCAGAGCAGCCAGACTATGAAGCATTGTAAAATCTTCCAATGCTACCAGCCTGGTACAATAATACCTTCTGTAACTAAGAATCACCCCAACTCTAGTCAGCTAGGCACTACAGAAAAACTCCAGTATAGCTAGTCAGTCAATGGTGTTGAACTAACAGGCTAACTTTTGCTTCCAAATGTGTTTTTATCCTAAAACAGGCCTGAATCCAAATTGAAATAGATTCCAGTTATGAAGATTTCAGAGTCCATCATCTACTCCAGTATATGCTCTACTTGCCAACTTTTCATGAGGACTAAAAGCACTTTTATTTAAAGATGTATTGACAAATGTTTCAATGAATTATTTGTTTGCTGTGTTACGAAACTGTTCTTGCTGTTTTAGCTCAATTATAATTTTTTTCTTTCTTAAATATATGTTGTTTTGAATAATCAGAGAAAATAGTCTACATATTTTTTTCTCAAACAATAATTTCTGAACAGCAGGTAGAATGCTTCCCTTCTCCACCCATTTAGTGGGAATTACCAAATTGGAATTAGGAGTTGCTAAACAAGAAAAGATCATGACAAGGGTTTCATGATGGTCTGTCAGCTAGATACTATTAGGACATTCAAAATCAATGAAATAATATGTATAGATGTCAAATTAAATGTTCAATGAATCTCCTGAGTGATGATTATATTTAAGATAATGTTCCCTAACCCAGTGCTCTCCATAGGTAATTGGTCAATAATATACAGGAACAAAATAATTTAAAAAAAAAACAGGAAGAAAAAATGCAAATGCAACATAATGCAATTAATTTAAGAAGGGTGATAAGTACCTAAGAGGAAATCACGATTCAGTATTCAATACATTAAAACTGGTACTAGATCAAGAGATTATGCGGATAAGAAACAAATGCTTCCTTTAGCTACAAGATGGGGTTTCTAGCTTTCAGCAATACTTTATCTCAATCTAAATTACTCTTTTATTTAATGCCCAAGACTAGCCCTACAGGATGTTGAATGATGCTGCCTTCAGGCCCTGCCTTTTCAGCAGTTATAAGTGGCTGTTAATCTAATGCTCAGTAATAATTATTGAGAGCTTTCTTGTTTTATCCTGTCATTTTACCTGAGAAAGCCACAAATCACTGCAACAAGGAGAAGCACATTTCCTCCTCCTAATACAAAAAAGGTGTCAAGAACATTTAAAAACTGCTAGCACTTGTGCTTCCATTGGTCTGGTGACACTCCATCTGAACTTCTGCAAAAGTTTAGAAACTATGAACTATGAAGCAGAAGACCAAATGTGTATGACGGATTAAACATGTGTTGAACCTTGGGTTCACTATTTCAATATTTTTGTATAAGTTTATTAAAGAATGGCCACTTGTATCTATGGATATATGTATTAGGTATGCGCCTAATTTGAAAGTGATTCAAAACAGGTGCTTCAGAATTCACACAATCAAACCACTTCTTTTCTGCTAAATGCAGCTGTCCATCTCTTTTCAGATGAACTAGAGAAAAGATGCAGCTGCTTTAAAACTTGCATTCAGAGTTGGATCCTTAAAGCAGTGGCATCATTTTTCAAACTTGCACGGATGCCTGAGGAAAAAAAAAGCTGCCGTAATGAATAACAGAGAGGTGCTGTGCTCATGCAAATTTTGAAGCACCACTTCTGAACTATTTTTGAAACTTGTACTGCTTCAGAAATATATAGAACGTGTGCAACTTTGTAATATTTGTAATATTAAAATTTGTAATATTAAAAGTATAAAAGTCACCCCCTGCATGGATTACTGTAATGCGCTGTACATGGGGCTGCCCATCCAGAAGCTTCAGCTGGTGCACTCTGATGAAGTTGACAGTGTGTTCTGCAGTATGAACTTCAATCTGTATTTTTGATCTTTGCTTCTCCTGGCTCCTTCATGCAGAAAAGTTGGGTCAGGAAGTTTGATGGTCAGAATGGTCCTGGCTCCCTTTAAAGAGGTCCTGGTCTAAAGAAGGTTTCCCACTTGCAACCTGACTACTGCATTCTGAATCACTTCTAACTTTCAGGGTAACTATAAAGGCAGCCCCCTGTAGATCAAGTTGCAACCATTGTGGGGAGAAGCCGAGGAGAAATTATAGGATTAAAATATTGGCTAATACTGGTGAGCTCAGAGATCACCCAGATCTGTTGCACTACTAGAGGCAATTAGATCTGGAGAACAAGAAAAAAAGATGTTGATTTTGTCTGCTGACTCAAAAAGATAAGGATAACTAATATCAGAGCATTTCAACTGCCCAGGACCCCCTACTACAGACCCTGCATGATCAACCTTCCCCTTCCTTCCTCCCGCCTCATCCTAATTTAAATCCTACTTCACTATATGCACCTGATGATATGAACTGCAGCTCATGACAGTTTATGCCTTAATAAAAATTATTAGTCAGAAAAGGTGCTACCAGAATCTTGATTTTTTACAAAAATGTTCTTTTTCTTGGGTTCCCTTGAAGCTGTTAATTAATTATAGGTGCATGATAAACAAATTTACAACTATGACTACTAGTTACAGTACTGACTGCATATATAAAGTTACTACTAACACATTTCTGATGACTATCTTTAGAAGCATATAACTGCTTTTTACTTGAAAAGAAGACTTCAAGATGCTCATTTTTCTTTTGAACTATTTGTTATTTATGTATTTTTCATATTACAGGTAGCATTACAGTAATCCATGCAGGAGGTGACCAGGGCATCAGTGAATATTATGGAGGAATATTATCAATATTCCTACAATAATGATAATAAAGCTTTAATATTTTTCAACATAATTCTCTATTCAGAACACTCCAAATTCATTTATCATATTGTACCTTTCCTCAATCAAATATTAGTTTCAATTGCTTTTAGTTCTTGGTTAACTTTTTTCAGTTTTATTGTTATTTACTATATAAACATCTCCCTGCTGGATCAGATTTCCAACAGGTCTTTCAGGCAAACCTTATCAGCAAAATCAAATTAATTAAAGTGCTTGCTGATCCCTGGGTCTAATCCTTCCCTTCATTTCATAGAAACATTGTGGAGATGAGGGGCTAGCAGAATAGAAACAAGGATCAAGAGTATTTTAAATAAAGAAGGGTGTCAAATGGTGATGACCTACCACTGAAGCCTTCTGCATTTTAAAACATTTAACTTCTCATGTTCAGAGAATTCTAATTTATCTGTAAGGCCACTATTTCCTTTTCTGATGTAGAGAATGAGAAAAAAGAAAGAATGATAGAAGGAATCTTCTCTGTGTCAGGAAAGTCAAAGGGCTCCAAAAGGGAGAATGGACAGTTATAGTAACGACTTATTTAGCATAATGACTAACACCTACAGTTTAGTGGAGTTTGCTTTGATATTATTGTATATAAGCAGGCATATTTGCTAAGATAACAAAACAATATAAAAGATGCTACTAGGAGTATTTTTCATCATTCTAACATTTTCATATTTTTTATGAATATAGCTGATGAATACAACCAGTAGGTTGTAATGGATAGAGTGTCAGATTTGGAGTAGAGATTGTATTCAAATACCTTTTCAGTGAGTAGGAACATGGGCCAGTCATTACCATCTGAATTTACCACATATAGGAAGAATATGCAATTTAAATACAATATTGAAATAGTTTCCAAATTAAAAGAGTTTTGATTTAATGGAAAAAAGAGAAAAGAATAATATAATAAACAAGTGAAAGGAAAAAACAACTGCAACGATTTACCAAAAGCTTGTCCAATGTACAAGGAATGGTGAGTGAGCAAACTTGGCAAATCTTCTTAAGAAGTTTTAAAAAAGAAGGGTGTCACCACTAAGAATGTCCTTGTCTTGTAGCGTAAATCAAAATGAATAGTCTTCCTGGGAGAGGTTTTTAAAATATTTGTACTTCCTAAGACAATTAAAACCATTTTTTACAATATTTCTTCCTGATCTAATGGGCAAGAATGCAACACTGTTCTATGTAACACACACACACACACACACTTCACAGGAAGGCCATTGTTGATGGGATTAAGGTGGGCCAAATCTGGTAACAAAGTAGTGGTAAGAACATGTATGATGGCATCTAATAGGCAGATTCTGATCTGCCCCCAGCACTTGTTTTCCTCACATATACATCCTATTCTGTAATAATTTAATGGGACAGCGTTGACAAGTAGTGAAACAGTGCCAACTCTTTTCTACAAAGAGAATGTGAAATTATTGCTGGCCCAAGGGTATTTTCTTTCTTTAAAACAAGGAAATAATACACAATATGATTGTTGGGAAAAAATACCATTATACTTAGTTTTAAAGTATGTAACAGTAGCTTTGAGGTCAAGAGACTCATAAAACTCAAAATCAATAGGCCAAAACTTAGATAATGTATCAGAATGTACACCAGTAAAACTATATGGTTGGAAAGCCATCTAATTATATTAAAATATTTGTAGATGGTTGTGCAACTGCACAGATCTTCATGTACAAATTGGCACATTTAAACCGGGAGAATGGTTGTACCATAAAAAGAGAGCTTGAGGAAGGAAACTGTAAAATAATGACCCAGCATTTCAGTTATTCTTTGGCTTGAGAGCAGACTTGCATCCAGATAACTATCATTTTTATAACTCAATCACAGCAATATAGCTCGTAATCCATTCTACGAATAAGCGCATATCTTGCAGCCAACAAATAGCATTCTGAATGTTTTGTTCTGGTTAAAGGTAGCATTTGAACATTCTCATAAATAATATGAGTATGGAGAACATAAAACTGCATCTTGCAGTGTTTTGTTGTAATCCATTCCCTAATTCTAGCCAGGTTTCAGGGGACATGTGTTTGGAGAAACAAGTCAGTCCTGATTTTGATACAAACTGGGGAAAGTGGCCAGGACCCAACAGTACAAACAAGTATAACATAAGACAGAAAGGGGCAGCTTTTTTTTTTTGGTATTAATAAGTTTGTTGCAGCACCTCTTCTGCTTTGTCACCTATCTTTGATGATCTCCAAAAGACACAGCACCTCTATCTTTGTCTTTCTATAAATTGCCCCAGACAGCAGTCTATCCCTTTCATGGACACAATATAGTAAGACAGAGTAATTGAAAATGCTAATCAAAGAATATTCAAACATAGATAGTTCTGCTCATATTTTGTTTCTACAATTTAATTTTAAAAACAAGCTCTGACTGGCAGTTCCAAGTCCTAATATATCTGAATTTGATTAGCCTGATGTCTACAGCTACAAAGCAACCCATATGTTTATTTATTTATTTCATTAAATATATTAAATTAAAATTTATTTGCAGTCAAAGATCAAAATATCAAGTACAGGATGGGACAATAGTGTCCAATACAATTAGATCAAAACAAAAGGAAAATCCAGAAGTTAAAGAAATTAAAAGTAGAATGTTTCAAATTAAATGTATGGAAAGAGGATGAAACATAGAGGGCAAAAGTAAGATACTGCTAAGATTTATATAAATATATTTATCTATTCCAGCATACAGCAGGTTATGAAAAATGTTAATTTAAGAGATGTTGAATAGAAATTGTCAAAGGAGGGAATTGTGTCAATCAGACCAGCAGATAGTCCAACAAGAAAGCTTCCTAACCACAATGGCAGCAAGCCAGAGCCACTGATAACCCAAGACCTCTAGAAAGAACGCCTTGCTAAGCTGAGTGTCTACAAAAACTTACTCCAAAATCTTTCTAGAATTTTGGTAACATTTTTCTTAGATCAAATTATTGCATGTTTATTCCAATCTTCCTTGAAGGAGTCCAGACTGGCTAATAATTTTCTCCTGCCCCATTTTACTTTCTCCTCACTGTCTTTCCCAAACACATCTTAGCTAAGATGTAGGGCTGAAAGAAAGTAATTGACTCAAAGACATCTTGTAAATTTCATAGATGAAGAGGGATTTAAACCTGTGTCTCTTCAATTCTAGCCTGAAACAAACCATTTTGCCACAGTGTTTTATCTCTGTCTCTATATATCCTAATTTGGTAGGGTCCATCCATTCCCCACTTTGTTCAGCATTCTTCTGCTAGCAAAGATGCATTCAAAGTTCTCAAAAAAGCATAATACAATATTTGGGTGAATGAGGAAGAAGGACCAAAGTGTTTATGTTCCACATTTTCACATGGTCAATACACTTTGACAATACTTGGAGAGAATACATATATACACATCATAATACATGGAATAGGTAATCCCTTTTGGCTTTAATTTTAGACATAAAATTGTATTTCATTTCCATTTTTAAAATAAAAGTACCCTTAAACAGGCCCTTCCATTTTTACACATTATTATAGAAAAGTCATTGACTTCATTCTCTCTTAAGACTGCTCTTAGAAACTTCTAAATAATTGAATATGATCTTCAGATTGCCTGAAACATACCTCAAATAACCACTGTTTTTAGTCTTTCTCTTTATTCCCAAAGCTCAAGTTGCTTTTTCTACCCTACATTTTGGCAATTCACAACAGAGATATTGTTTTGATAATGCACCACAAAAGGGAACTGATACCTAATCTCTAAAGATTAGAACATATGTCTAAATCTTCATTTGTACAGGATTCAGCTTTATTGGACGCTAATTTGAATCAAACACTTACATTCAAAGGCACAAAGGAATGACTTAGAAATATAATTTAGAGGGGTTTATAAGCAAACAAATAAATCTACCATATCTTGGATCAACCAGGTCAACAAAGTAATTCAGACTAATTTATGGCAAGCCATTACAGGAAGAAAAAACAAAATAAAACAAGTATATCCTCACTACTGTACATAAATGGAAAAGGCTGTGCTGTTGAATTTGTGCCCAGTGTTAACAGATAGTTCAGCTGAACTGCCAAAGTAACTGGGGAAATATCCTTCATGAACCCTGGAACCACCAATGACTCTGCTAAACCTTCTGCATTTGTCTTGCTTAAACTCCAATATGGTGTTTTTTGGCATTCTCTTCCAACGGCTGCCAGAAATTTCCCATTTTAGCTTCTTAAGAATTCAAGTCATAGACTTGTTTCTATCTTTTTCATTTACCCATTTCCACTGGATTTGGTGGGTACTACAGTCTCCATCTGATACTGGGAAAGATTGAAGGCAAAAGGAGAAGGGGACAGCAGAGGATGAGATGGTTAGATAGCATCACTGAAGCAATGAGCATGAAACTGAGCAAACTCAGGGAGGCAGTGAAGGACAGGAAGGCCTGGTGCGATATGGTTCACGGGGTCACAAAGAATCGGACACGACTTAATGACTGAACACAACAACAACGTCTCCATCTACATTTGCTGGAATACCCCTTTTCTTGGCTTCCCATAGCACAAGATCACTAGTTTTCACTACTTACTTGTATAATGTCTATACATTAGGCATATAACTATAGTAACAAGATATAATGGCTTTCTCAGGCTTACTGTGAACAAGCATGCAGCCCATTCTTATCTGCTTTGTTTTTCTTTTCAGTCAAACAAGATCCCTTCTTGATTTTGTTTGAGTGAAAAGAAAAACAAAGCAGATTATTATAATTATTACCATAATACCCAGATCCATATTTTTGCTCCAACAGACCAGAATTTGTAAACGTGTAAATAACTAGTATAAAGCTGGCTTGCAATTTTGACTTTCTTTTTATATGTCAGAATTTTTGACAGATGGTTTTTTGGTTTATCTGTCTGGATGAAGGAACAAGCAAAGTGGGAGCAATTGGACCTATATGTACCAGCATGCTGCTGATTAACAAGAAGCCAGAGTAAGCCAAAATGTGTTTTCTTTCTTTCTTAGGATATTTCTAATTGCTGATCTGACCCTCAAAAATGTATTTACCATACATCTGTTAAGTTTTAATGTGCCACAAGATTCATCATTTTTAAGAGATGGTTCAAAACACCAGCAACAACCTCGCCATTTAAATTAGATTTATGAGGTTTTTAATGTTGCTTCTTCCTTTTTTTGAAATCAGATTGTTTGGCTGCAGTTTTATAAAACAACAAAAACAGAAAAGAGTAACAAACCCAATATTTTGATGGCTTCTGCTGTTACATTAGCACAAGATATTCAAACAATTGAAGTTGGGAATCAGTTTAACTATCAAAGAAAATAAATGGCAAAGAATGAAGAAGCTGCTGCAGCTTTTTCATGAGCCACACATTATATGAGAATGTTATGGCCTCCTAAGAGATTTGAAGGCATTGTGATAGTTATCATTACTTAATTTGAAGAGTACAGAACCCCCCCCCCCCCGGGGGCTAACATATGATTGTTGAAACTTGCAATTCTAGGGAGGAAAAACAGAGTTTACCTAGCCCATATAGAATAAGCTGTTGGGAAGATCAGCATCAGACTTAGCTTTTCTGAGACCAAGTTAAAAAATATTTCTTGATATCTTAACATCAGGCTTTATAAAGAAAGGTATCCTATTTCCTAGAACGCTAGTGCAAGCAGTGATTTGCTTCATCTTTTACCTTCAAACTGATTCTCTTTCACTTTGGAGGGATTTTCTTCTTTCTTTTGCTTTGCCTTTATTAGTTCACGTTTCAGCTGGCGAACCTCCTTCCGTAGCTCCTCACTGCACAGAACAATGTTTAGATAAATTCAGTTTTCTTAGAAAGTAAAGTCAGAAGAAAATGGATACAAATTTAAAAGTTGATAAACCTGTATTCAGACATGATAACCATAGTCCATTTCTGTCTGATTTGGCTGAAGTCAGGTCTATGTCACTTCAAAAATTTATAGGCAGAAACTCTGCTAACATAATAGTAAAACTACAGATTAAAGAAAACATCTTAAGTGGACATTATAAAAGGTTCTGAAACGTCACTAAGTACTGGTTAGTAAAGCTTTTCAGCTGCTTTTTAAAACAACTAAAGCACACAAGCAACTGTTCTGGTGGGTTACAATCACCATTAGAATATGGACTTCCAGGGAAGTGATCGTGAACTGAATACAGCTCCACTGAGAACAGAGCCAATGACTGCAGTGGAATGAAGACAAAGAGAGGACTTGGGATTACCCACAAATGCTGCAGACATTTGCTTCTCATGAGGAGACCACAAGACAGAGGCCTCTGGTGGGTTTAGAGCTCTGGGAGATAAGGGAACACTATCTCTGCCCATACCGCGGTCGGGACCTTTATAGACACAGGGTTTGCACACTTCCTTTCCTAATCACTTTTGAAAATTGCTTGTTAACTGCTTTTTAGCTAATAAGAACCTTTGGAATGACAGTTTTTACAGCACAGGGTGAGTTTCCTTCAATCCTTAGTGAAGGAAGTTTTAAATATAACTTTAAGCACTTAAAAAAATTCTTTTTTTGGAATAAACAGCAAAAGGGCGATTAGAATGTTGACTTTTGAATGTTGTAAATGGACTAAGGGTCCAGATGGATTTGAAATAAGATTCTGAAATTAATTGTAAGAACCTTTCCTGTGGGAAAATGCTGTTCTTTTTAATTTAAAAAAACAAATATGATAAGATGGGACTTTGAAGGTTGGACACTAGAGGGAACCAGAAGGAACTAAAGATTACAATTAAAGGAGAACAGCAGTTACATTTAAATTAAATTTAAATTTTAAAAAATTGACTTATTAATATGGAATGGAGCAAAATACTTTAACATTGGACATACTGAGGGATATTTGTGAGCAATGGACCCAGAAATTAATGTTAAGAGTGTCTGCCATTATAGATTATATGACACTGGCTGATGTTTTAATAATTAAAAGGGATATACAAATAACAAACCAAAAGAGTGACCTGGACAACTTTCCCATATTGGATTTACAAAAGAGACCTGTTAAAGTTTTGAAGAATTTTGTGAGAAGGCAAAAAGAAAAAATGTAAAGAAATCAAGTTCTGGGACATAACTTGAAGGGATTAAAGATCAAGATTGTTAAAAGTAAAATGAAGGAATATAAAGTTGGTTTATTTGATAAATGTCAAAATAAATATGTTGTTATTTCTGGTAACCCTTAATGGACTTTTGCTGATCAAGACTGAACGAGGTTTTAAGGATTTGTTTATCGGTAACAGATGAGATATGGGAAGAAGACATCTTCTGCACTTCCTATTTTTTCTTTTTCTTTTTTTAGCTTGTATTAGTTTTTATCTTTTTAATTGTAATGTTTAATAAAATTACTATAAAAAAACAATCACCATTAGTATACATCTTTCTTTGATTCTTTGAACATGATCATTTAACACATTATTTAAATACAAATTTAGGATTGTCACCAAATGTACTAATCAGTTTTTCCCAAAGGATACACTGATGTGGAATACGTGAACACCTGCTCCCAGAAAGACAACCAACCCCTGGATCACAGCTGCATGTAGCCCCAAACCTTTTTTCAAAATGATCTGGGACTCCAACTCCAAAATTCGTTAACAAACAACCATATTGCAGAGGTAAAATTTCCCAGCGATTAGCAAGAAAACCAAAGGAAAAGGGAATGTTAGCCTTTTTACTTGTTATACACAAATAAAAATGAACTTTAAGCACCTTAACTCTGCTATTTGTATGATGTCATCACCCTGCTCCTTGCAGACCCCAGTCACCAAATAAAAGAAATAGCAACGGCAGAGTTACTGGGAGTCAGGTGGTATATAAATTTAATAAATTATTATCTTCATCATCATCATCATCTGCCATATTCTATAGTTTCAATTTTATGTACATTTAATCCATGGGATCCTTTTGTTCCTTCTTTCACTTTCTAATACAAAGTTGTAGCAAGTGCTGTTTTTTAATGCGAAGCTCACCAAGGTCTCAGTATTTATGCATATTTGAATCTGCAAACTACTCTATGAAATCTCACAAAAATCAGGATTTAATGTCATTTTTTAAAAAAATCAATATTTTGTTGCAGGAAACTGACTTGATTTTCTCTGCAGAGCATCCACTGATAGGACAAGCTGTAGAAGTGAAGGGATACAGGTATGATGGGGAAGCTATCCTGTTAACCCCAGAGTATTTTGTTGGATACAATAGAGAGGTTTCTGTATTGTTGTCTATTCTATGCTTGAATCTTCTATGGATAAACTAATGACCTCATATCCAGGGATGATCAGTCTGGATAATTCATTCAGAATTTACCACCATAGAGTTAAAGAGCATTACTCAAGAGCAGGCAGCCAAGTCTGGAATAATAGATGTATTAAAGGGCATTGTCAGTGCTGTGGGGTTAAGCTAACACAGCACATTCCAGGATTAGCTCTGACTGTAGCTATTTGCTCTAAGTTTTCATAATGGTAATTCAACTTCATTTTAATAAATAAAAGCAACAATGACAAAATAAGACTTAAACAAAAAATCTGTATTTCTTTTCTTCCTTATGTGAAACGGAATACTTATAAGAAGTTATGTTATCCTTAGATGACATCAGTGGCATATTTTGTTAATTACTGAAGAGCCAAAATAACAACTTGCTGGAATAAAAATAGAAGTCACTAAGCTATCTAGGCAAAAAAATGCTGGGTGGAAATCTAATGCTGCAATTCTATGTGTATTTACTAGGGAATAAGCCACACTGAACTCAAATGAGATTTTCTTCTGAGTAAACATGCATATGACTGCATATACATGATAACTTTGCTTTTTCTTTGTGTGAAAGAGCACTGTGGATTTGTTGACATAGACTTTAAAACGCTCACTCCCCAACCACAGGAAATCACTGAAATTGCATTTCTCTGAGGAGGTCCCAATATCTCAACAAAATGTCAGCACTCCCAACATTCTTTCTTAGAATGCTGACTGTAACATTTGCATATCTGTAGCGTAAATTTACTCTTATTAAGTATTAAAGCCCAACTCAAATGGAAAACTGATTTTTCAACACATTTAGCTTACACCAACCTCAATTAAGCATTTTAAAGTTTCATTGATTTGGATTGTAATGTTACGTATCTGCTTAAAATCGTCCTCAAAATTATCAGAAATTGAAAATTTTAACTGTTGACTAGGTTGTGTGTTTATCTCTCGGGAACTTTCTTCATGATTTGTCTTGCAATTAACTTTTTTTGAAGAACAATTAAATACCACTTGATTTAATCTGTGGGTTTAGTACACTCTTTTGAAACTTGAAGTTTTTGAGAAAAAGTCCAAATATTCAGTTATTACTACTTCAAGTACCTTCAGCAGGGCTGCACAGTTTGACTAGGAGAGAAACTTCCTGTTGATTATCAGCCCTACAAACATTTTCTTTTTTAATTTAATTAATTAAAGGTAGATGTTGGGAAGATGAATGGGTTGTTAACTGCACAAACACTTCAGTCAAGTATGTTCTTGAGTTGGGATGTTGTGAGAGAAGCCACTTAACTATTACCTCATTTCCCCTATCAAGAACACACTTGATGTACAGGAGACTGATTATCAGCTCTACAAACATTTTCTTTTAAAATGTATTTAATTAAATGTAGATGTTGGGAAGATGAATGGGTTGCTAACTGCACAAATACCCCAGTCAAGTGTGCTGAGATGTTGTGGGAGAAGCTTCTTAACTATTACCTCATTTCCCCTATCAAGAACATACTTGATTTGGGTATTCAAGCTCCTATAGAAGAGACGGTAGTCAGGGACTGTTGATTATAAAAAAAAATTAAACTTTATATTGTAGTTTAATTTGGATAGTTTGTGCATAAAAACGTTATACTCCACCCTCAAACATAATGCACAAAGCCAATATATCTCCCATTCCAGTGCAACTGTACTTCATTAAAATGCACAAACATTTGGGAAATGCAGTCAGGAATCTTCTGAGCATTAGTATCTTTGGTTGTATTTTCTTTGGAAATCCTCTATTACTGGAAATCCTAAAGCAAAGTGAATCGTGATTAAGGGGCAGGTATTTCTAAGATAAATATCACGGAAGGAAGGCGTACATATTTAAGTCATGTTTGGATTTTTTCTCCCCCTTTATAGACATCACCACACACAAAAATAAAAGAGCATGTCCTCTACCCTGAATAAACTAGTGAAAATCTAGCTAAAATGTGAAAATCTAGCTAAAATTATTGCATAGACTGATAATATTTAACACTTGCATATTACTTTCTTTTTAAAATAATAATGTTGGAAAAATAGAATGATAATAGTAAGAATTTAGTAATGGTGGCAACCAGTTCTTACTATTTAAAACACAGTGGAAATAATAATTAACTGGAAAACCAAAGTGTCTGGTATGAAAATAGACTACTGTTTAGCAGACCTTTTAAATGATTGATTTAACTGACTGCTTTGATGTTTTGAAGCTGTTTTACCAATCTGATAAACGTTTTTAGATAATGATTTTATAATTTAGAATATTTGGGTCCATGCTGCTTTGGGAAAGTCTACCTCAAAAGATGGCACAAATATATTCTGAAACAAATAAATAACAAATAAGGAATGAAACTTCAGTGGTGTAGGAACTTACAATAGGGAGCACAGGTCATCCTGAGAATGAGACACCTCAGACGGTACAATCCTTGGAACATTCCATTGTTCTGAGTAACTCAATAACTGAATTTCATTTCACATCATGCTAATGACAAACACAAGACAACTAAAGCAGGTTCTAAATAGCATAAGTCGAGGGAAGTTTACCAAAAGGCCACACATGGATGTAAGCTTATTGTTTATGTATTTGATTTATATCCTGCCTCTTTATCAGGTCCCGTATGTAGTACTCTTTCCTCCCATTTTCATCCATATGAAAAACCCTGGGATGTTGGCTGAAAGAGTTCAATTGGCTCATAGTTAACCAATAAGTATGACTGAGGGTAGACTTAAAGCTGGGTCTCACCAGTAGCAGTCCAACAATCACCACACCAGCTCTTTTAATATTTATTTATTATTTTAATAAATACTCAGCCATTGACAGAAGGCTTGGCTTTTACCTGGGAAAAAGTATAAAAATGCAGATTGTGCTGCCAGCTATTTGAGAGTATTTTATAAGTGTAAAGAAAGTATATGATCTTGCAACTGCAGAAAATGAACATGATATGTGTGTTGATACAATATATTTGTAATGCCTGATGTTTAGTAGTTTCTGGATTATTGTAATTTTTGAAATGAATTTGAGATTAAATCCTTACCATTATCTTGTAAGAATAAAAGTTACCATTGCAAAATACTTACTTGGAATGCATGTTGTTCTGAAAAGTTTCTAAGGACCAGAACCATAACAAATTTTTGGTTATCGTGTATAGGAGTACTGCCTTTACATTTTTAAAAAACAGAGCTTATCGTTTTCCTGCAGAATAAGTGTTTTAGCTTATTTGAAAAGTGCTGTTACTGTATATTTTAATGTTTTTTCTTGTTATGGCCCATGCAGCAAATGAAACAAAACAAAAATACCTCCCCCTCCAAGTATTCCCGAGCTTCAGATAACCATACCTAACTCACACGACCAGCATTAGGGACCAAGGTTGAAGAGCTAAGCCTGAGACACTCCAAAAGTAGCTTGTTGCAAGGAAGAAATCCCACATGTAAGTTCTACTTTATACATGAGCAAGAATATAAGCACTAGACTGCTATGATTTATCAAAATCCTTCAAATACTGCTGAACATTTTGATGCACAGTACATTACATGCCTACCACGCTTAAAAGAGAGACTTGCCAGCAAGGCTGCGCATTTGGCTGACTTCAGCAGATTGGGGCATGAAACCTCTCCCTAACCCAATCCTCCTCACATTCATAGCTTCAGACTTTATTATCTCTACCAGCTGTCTGCTGACAGAATGTCTTACTCAACAGGTCTCACCTCTGACTAGTTCAGATTCATTGGCAGGCTAAGAAAGACAAGTTACTTTAGAACTTGAAGAATGTCTTTGTCCTTTGGCAAATAAATATTACTTCTTTTTTGCTTTTCATCATTAAGTGCTTTATAAATATTAACAAAGATTCAGAATGATCCTTGAAGGCAAGTCTTCTTCCTACTAAAATTAGGAAGCCAATGTAGAAAAAAAGTAATATAAATTACTTTTGCAGGTGTTTCCTACATGCAATAATCAGATTACAGATTTAAAGGTACCATTACCTTGTAATTTTATAGATTATTACTCCAATTTAAAATCCAATAATAAGCTGTTTTGCAAAATCCATCTATCCATCTATTTTGTCTGTCTTTTAGACAAAAGCTTTTGGTTCCATAGGTGAAATGATCACACTACTGTAACTGGAAGAAGGAAAAGGGGTTTTTTTCCTATAAAAAACAAAATAAAACCCTAAAACCAGTCCATGTGAGAATTATAAAATAGTAAAAAAATCAGCTGAATGATTGAGAAAATGGACGTATTCTCTTTTCAAGTAACTTTTCATATAACTTTCCCCTTCAAAATATAAATGAGAAGCAATAAACCATGCAAAACTGAGACTGAAAAACTGCCAACTGTTCTCTCCATCCAGGGCTGAGTTGCCTCAGAAAGTCAGTTCCCATTTCTGCTATCTGAGTCTCCCCATTCACTATTAAAGAAAGTTTCTGTTTGGATTAGTTAATATTAAGTCTCTCATGATGTAAAAATACTTCTAGTATTAATAGCATAGGGTGGATCAGTTAGCGGACACAACAGTTTACATGCTGTACCTTGGAGACTGAAGTCACTTCCACTAAGGATAAAAACTTTCCTTGTTAGGATCCAGAGCTGACAAGAACTTAATGATTCAAAAACAGGTTTCAGTAGCTTAGTAAGGAACAGCATATTAATATGCTATGACATGCTGGATGTGCAATTGTGGTAGACAAAATCAAAGCTACGTTCTGAAGCAAAGCTGGTGTAACTTGCTTTGAGACATCTAAACAGCATAGCTGTTGAAAAATGTGGTTTTCAGCACTCATAAGTTGTGGATATGCAACTGAAGTGATATGCTAAAGAAATAGTTCATTCATTGCCACTTTCCTTTCAACTGCATGTTGGATATTACATGCCCTGATTTTTTTCTGAAGCAACTTAACATTCTAGAAGTTCATGAGGTATTGTCATCATTGCTGTTTTACTACTATAGTGTCTTGGAATAAAATGCTATGTCTTCAAAAAGCACATTATAGTAATGCCTACTGCTAATGGTGTACAAACACTATAATACATATGCCCAGTCATTTCATGCTTTCTACCTCATCATCCACATTTGAAATTTGTTTATACCTTCCTTAACTTAGTACTTAAACCTTAAAAATAAATTAATGTTCAGTTTAGTGGTATTGAACAAGAAAACTGCCTATTATGTAGATCATTAAGTTTCAGGACTGGACTCGGAAAATCCCTGCATATCCCCATTCAGCCACAACATTTACTGAGTACTTTGGGAAATCGTCTCCAGTTCTAACCTACCTAATAGGTTAGAAGTTTGGAAAATAAAAGTTGAGGCAAAAGAATTATGTATGCCAGTTTTCCTGGAAAGAAAGGCAGAATATAAATCTAACAAATAAACAAAAATAAATAGCCCAGCATTGGTGACAAGACCAAAATCATTCATATTATATACCATCAGGTCCTTTTTAACGAAAGATACCAGGGTTTTGAACTTGGGATTTTCTAACTGTAAATATTGCATCCTACCACACAGCTGAGCTCTCTTTCACCCAACTTGACTATTTAATTTCTTAGTGTGATTTCTGCTTCATATTTTAACTTAATATTCTTCAGATAATTTTTAGAAATAATGTAGGTAAGACACTTGAAAGTTATATAGTATTTCTAAATCTCTACTAATAATCTACTGGAAGAATCACTAAAGATTTCTGAGATAATAAAGAGGATGTTCCTTGTTTATTCTCTCAATACCATTGTTTTTAACGGTGGGGTGTGTGTGTTATATATATGTGGCCAGGTTTTTTCTCTCCTTTCCCACAGCACAATGACAGGGAATCTTTTGGGGAGAGGGGAGCATGCCAAAGGTGGGCATGGCCATTAAAAATGGGTGAAGTCACAACAAAAATCAGGATATAGGTTAATATTTAGCAAATTAAATAATAAATATTCTGCCTCTAGTGGCCCAGGGAGATTTTAATCTTCCAAGAGATTAAAAAATGGACCTGGAAAGCTTAGCAAACAGAATAGCAAACTCTCCTATATATTCTTCCAAACATTCAGCCCGTTTTGTCATCAAGTGGGCACTGAGGGGAAAAAAAATGCAATTTAAAAGATAGAGATCAACTGCAAACCATTTCTGGAATTTAACTTACTACGAAGTTTATTCATGAACATTTTGCTTTAGGTGTTTTTGATAATGTAGTGAAGTCCAATGTGCCACAAGGAGAAGCAAAATCAACCACAGAGATGCAACAAATGTTGGGGAAAGTATTAGAAGAGAGATTGACATATAAACTACTGTGATATAATTC
Source organism: Python bivittatus (assembly GCF_059951505.1). NCBI lineage: Eukaryota > Metazoa > Chordata > Lepidosauria > Squamata > Pythonidae > Python > Python bivittatus. The sequence continues at coordinate 1,038,429 of NW_028277112.1, read as the reverse complement.
CTAATGGAGTTCACTTCTTAAATCAAGTTTGAAGCAGGTTTGCAAAATCAAGTCAAAGCAGGTAATAGTAGAGCACTCCATTCTTCCGAGTAAAATTAAAACCGGAGATACGGTTGCAAAGAACTTAAAAGGACACTATCTAGCCTACAATGTATCATTTGCAATTAGTTTAGGAAAAAAAGTTCAGAGTCAAGGGACACACTCTCAGAAAGAACAAGAGCTCCCCCACAAGGCTTTACATTATGAGGTACCAGAGTGCCCTTTGCTTCCCTCTTTTGCGTGAGCTAGAAACTGTCTTTGAGCCGATCTGTTTGTCCATCTGCCCAAAATTGTCTATTTTAACAGCTCTTGATTCTTCACTAGGATTATTCCACCTGACCTGACAAATCTGGATGACCACTAGATCCAACAAATGAGATACAGGAAACGAGTTTTTTCTTACCAAATAGGATCTTGGCAGACCACTTCTGATTTGTTGCCAAGAAAGCTACACAGGTGTGTAAATGGAGTCACCAGGAGTTGAGTGTGCTTAGAACTAGTCTTTACTTTTAATTCCCAGTTAAAGTACTTGGTGGTGGTTGAAGATTATGGTAGTTGAAATCTAAAACTTCTGGAGGATACCAAGATGGAGAAAATTAGTGTGTAGGTTTTTGCTTATATATGAAGTAGAATTCAGACCAAGTAACAGTCATGGAAAGTTGTTGTTGATCCTGCCTTGCTAGAATCCAGGAAACTGTAAGTTTCGGTCCCTCCCTCCTTAGGCATGAAAGCCATCTGGGTGACTTTGGGCCAGTCATGCTCTCTCAGTCCAACTCACCTCCCAGGATTGTTGTTGTGGAGAAAACAGGAGGAGGAAGGAGTATTAGGTATTTTTGCTGCCTTGAAGTATTTATAAAAATAAGAAAGGTGGGATAAAAAAATCTAAAATAAAACCAAACTCAAGGCAGCGTACATAATGCTCCTGCCTCTTTATTTTCCCTACAATAACAGTCCTTTGAGTTGGGTTGGGCTGAGAGACAGTAACTGGCCCAAAGTCACACAGCTTTCATACCTAAGGGAGGGCTAGAATTCATGATCTCCCCATTTCTAGTCTAGCACTTTAACCACTACACCAAACTAGGTAAGCTAAGTTCCAGTTAGTTATCCTCCACAAGTCAATGGCTGTGTATTTCAGTCTAACAGCTTGCTTAACTCAATTTGCAATTTATGAAACGTTAGTAGAGGCAAAAGAACTGTTTGGCACTATTTTTGAACAATAAAATTTAGGTATAAACACAGAAATAGTTTTCCTACCCTTAGCACTATATGGGTATGATAATCCATCTTTCTTTACTGTCCAAATCTGGAAAACTAATTGAAATTCCTGAATGCCAGCATAAGTGGCTGCTTAATTTCTTTTAGCACTTGAGTGTGGAGGAATTTTACAGCCCTGATTATTACTTCCCATCATTTTATTTACATCCCAATCAGCTGTCTTCCTTATCTGCTTCTGCACAATAGGTCTTTAACTGAGTTTGCACTGATAGGTAAGTTTGTTTGTTGATATTTGTCTAGACCTCTAAGCAGAAAAAGCTCTGTTGTCAGGGTGGAAATCCAACCTCACCCCCACCCCAGGAAGGCAGCATTCTGTAAAATCTTTGCAGAAAGTGAAACAGGAGAAAGGAGGAATACTCTTGTGGTTGTAACTTCCTTTACATCTGTCCAAAAGCCCTGGTTCCCATTCTGCTGGTGTTGCATGCTTCCATTTATACTTCATTTAAAATAAATAAGCCATTTATTGCTGTTTTCAGAATGTTGAGCAGTTACCTCTAAATAATCCAGTTTCCAAGAGCTAAGATTAATAGAAACAAGATATTCCTGTTTCACCGGAAAAGTTTCAGCTACTAATATTTATGAATCTAGGTAGGTATGTATTTGTATGATTGCCGTAGGTTTGTTGTTTGTTGTGGCAGAATGCTTGCTTACGTGCTTATCTAAAACATTTTTATGCCACCTTTCAGGAAACCAACTTCTAAGAGAGTTAATAACAGAAATAAAAATAAATTAAGACTGTGCAGTCAGTTAAACTTTGTGCCCAAATCTGGATGGTGTGTGAATTTGAAGCTTTTTATCTAATGCTACATTCAGGTTTTTCACTGTGTGGGACCAAGGCTAATGAGGTCATATAAACTTTGTGACACAACAGCCTTCTTCTTAAACCTATATTGAATGCTGGTTCTCAAACATTGGGTGAGGCAACCTGGTGCCTTCTGATGTTTTGGCCCAACTCTGATAGCCCTAACTTGCATGGCAAATAATAGAGGAATGGTAGAGCCCAGAACATCTGGAGGGTACCAATTTGCCTCTACTATCTTACATTATCATTCTGGAATCAAACATCGCTCCTATTGTGTTTCAAAGAATATTTTGTACTGATGAAAGTATCTCTAATTGCACCATTTTAAGTTTGTGTTCAGGTTTTAAAAATGCTTGTCAGTTTCTTTAAAAGTATTGCATTTATTACTCCAGCAATGATGGCTTTAAATAATAATTATTGGCTAGTTTGCTGAAGTAATATCTCACTATTTCTAGCACTCCAATCCTCCTGATTTTGCTTGTCTTTTGGGGGTGCAGGAGAGGGTTGAAGCCTTATACCTCCAGCACAGCACTGCAGACTACTTTTCAAAACTGTTCAAGTTTCAAAAAATGCCTTGCTGTGAACTATTTCATGGATTGGAAGCCATTTGGCAAGACAAAGTCCAAAGCCTTGCAGTATGTGAAATTAGTTGCGCAGTTTGTTCTCCAGAATGGGATTCTCTTTTTATCCTTAAAGATGATCCAAACGCTTTTGAAATAAATATATAATAAGTCAGCAACCACTCTTGAAAAATAAAGCAAAAATAAAATATCAACTTAATTTCCAGCAGAATATGAACCTATACAATAAAGAGCTTCTCCTTGGTACATGGTTAGAACACTTGCTATTAGCTTTTGCCTGCTGGTTCCCAACATCTGACAAGAATTTACAACAGATGGAAATGATTCTATGCTGAACAGCACACCCTTCATGTTCTCCAGTCTGCAGACTTAATAACAAACATACCAAATCTGCTTAAACAATAGCCTTGGAAAGGGTAGATGGGTATAGGCTCAGCCTTTTTGTGGGCCTGGAATAATGGAAAAGACACTAGATCTTCACTGCTGCCATGAACATCTTGGTTTTATGTCAACCCACATTAGAGTCTAATTCCAGATATTCTGCACTCTGAGGCACAAAAAAGGGGGTAAGGCACCCATCTTTTCCTCTACTTTATCCAGTTTGAAATATTGCAATGGAAGCTTCTTTTGCATAGCATAATGTTAGAAATAATGCCAGAAAGATTGTGGTAATCTGACACAGAAAATAAAACAAATGTTAATCAAAAGACAGTTACATGCAAGGTCAACACAGGAGATTATTCTATATAAAAATACACAAACCATCACCACCAAATATATGCAAACATAGTAATAGTTAAAAGGAGCTTTTTGATTCTCAAGTCAACCAAGCCAGTAAAAAATGATGGGACAACAATGTTTGACCTATTCATAGAAAAAGCCATGTTCATACATACAGCAGCTCTATTATAAAAGTAACTGGATCATTTGGGCTAATCACTACTTCTCAGCTCATACTTTAATCAGAGAAGAAGAAGAAGAAGAAGAAGAAGAAGAAGAAGAAGAAGAAGAAGAAGAAGAAGAAGAAGAAGAAGAAGAAGAAGAAGAAGAAGAAGAAGCAGCAGCAGCAGCAGCAGCAGCAGCAGCAGCAGCAGCAGCAGCAGCAGCAGACCCCCCCCCCCCCCACCACCACCATCATGACTTCAGGTCTGACACTTTTAAATGTCATCTACCAAATACATGCTGGAGCTATTCTGCATCTTTTGGTATCTGGTATTAAGCGAGAGGGGGGATGCAATGACACAGTGGCTTAATGACATTGGAAGTTGCCGGCCAGAAATGGTCGACACTTCAGCAGTTCAAGCCCAGCTCCATGCGGCAGAATGAGCTCCTGTCTCATCCCTAGCTTCTGCCAACCCAGCAGCTCGAAAGCAACTGCAAGTAGAAAAATGGGTACTCTCACCCTGGTGGGAGGAAAAATGCTGGCAGCGCCTTGTACGGGAGATGGGACCAATTGCCGGTAATGCGGAAGTCGCGTACATCCGAAAAAGACGCGAAGCAACGGAAACCCCACCTTCCTGCGCCTGCCAGCTGGGCTCTGCTCTAGGAAGAAGGCAATGGCAAACCACTTCTGAAACACCTTGCCATGAAAACTGCAGGGACTCATCCAGGCAGTCGCTGCAGAATCGGTCACAATTGAGTGCGGATAAAAAAAAAAATTAAGCGAGAAGGGCCAAATTAACCATATGGGAGGTACAATAGACAGAGTGGTGTGAAAATTGTTATTTAAAAAGTTCATTTTCTCCCTTTTATGGGGGGGAAGTAAATTGGTTTTCTAATTTTTCCTCCTTAAATCAATTTTAGGAGTTCCACCAAGTTTTATGTGTTTCTTGCCTAAAAAATGGGAAGAAACTGTGGCCACTGAATTTGATGGTGAAGACAGACTCTAGCGTATATATCGTAATAAGGGTCTGCAAGACCATAGGGCCACACGTACCCCATATCTGATATAAGTGCTGAGTGTACTTAATATACTAGGTGTGTATTTATTTGTTAGATTTGTCCTTCCTTTTCTCCAAGAGTTCAAAGTGGAACACACAGAAGCGTTGTGCAAAACATTTCAAATTCAATGTTTCAACATTAAAATGGGCTGTTCTGGCCTTGTGGGAAGTTTTCTGATCTTACTAGAAGCATTCCAAGGGCAAAATAACAGGAATTTGTTTTCTAAAACTTAACAGCTGAATTCATATATCACATAAAGTTATAATACAATGTTTGGTTTTAGCTAAGCATGTTGTGTGAACCCAGCTATTCTGATTTATTCTACAAACCATGGCTTATTACCCTATATACTCTATCACTGAAGACAATTTCTTGTATTCCTCCCCAGTTCTCAAAGCTGGAACAGGGGAGATGGAGGAAAAACACTTCTTTAGCACTAAACTTGCAAAGATCATAGAGGTATCCAAGAAACCAGCTTTCTTGTACAGCATTAAGGCCTAGACGGTCACGCTTTTCCTTCTCACTGACCTGATATTTGAGTTATCACCAGAACCTCTAAGAATTTGGAAAACAGGCACGCTAGAAAGCAAGGGGAACAACAAATGCTCTTTCACCTTCTCTTGTAAAAGCAACTTGTCTGCCATTACTGTCTTCCCCTGTCCTCTCTCCTTACAATGACAGCATCCTGTACTACACCACAACTGTCATACAGCTACCCAACAGATCACCATATAGTAGACAATTAAGTAACAAGTAAACAGCCAGAGAAACCTCAAAGTTATCCAAGCCGCCACCACTGACTTCACTCTGTCCTATAGTCCTGCTTAGCTAATGGCTATCCTGTCATTCTAGACCTCTTTCTCATATAGGCACCAGACAGCATATATAACTTTCTCTTCTATTGTTCCTCATTCACTGCACTCTAAGGAAATAAGAGAATAAAAACACCCCTCAAATAATTAAAGTAGGGTGCCAAATGAACCACCCACCTTCAATGCAAATTCAACCCCAAGAGCAAGTTCCTGAAATAATCTACACAATTTATTTGTTTGTGATGGCAACTTTTCACAAAACATACAATTCTATAGATTGGAGAGGGGTAAAACTAAATTGCAAAGCATACCTAAATATATGTAATATTTCTACACAATATTATGAATCAGTTAATATTCTTTACTCCAGAAATGCTGAACCATATGATTTTCCTGCATTTAATTAAAACAGATTCATTTTCAGAAAAGAAGAATGCCAGGCACAGTGGCAAGAAATACAGGAAAAAGAAATCTTTCTTATCTATTTTATTAATATAACATGTCTTAATTGCAGTTTTTCAACTGTTAAATATACGATAACAATTTTAATACACTGGCAAACCTATTTCCATTGTGTTTCTGATTGCCTGGTCATATATTACACAGGTAAATGGCCAAGCCTCGGCCTGATGCCCAGAAGTTTTGAAGAATCGCACTGTGAAACAATCCAGCCTTTGTTGAATGCAGCAGTCTGCTAGCAGAATTCTTTAAAATGAAATCATTCTGTTGGTTTACCAAACTTGTTAGTCGCGCTGAACTTCTACAAAATAAATTCTTTTGGGGGCAGACTAAATAAGAGTTACGTAAAATGGTTTTCGTTTCATATCAAGACTGACTTGTAGTACTTTAGTCAGCCACAGAAAGCCAGACAGGAGCATTTATCCTCAGAGGTATGCTAAATCACATGGCTAATCATTTCTTGTGGTTTTATTTTGTTCTCTCAAAGGTTGCTACACTGGACTCAATGCCATAACTTAACACTGAAGATTGCATGTTAAAGTGTTTTTAAACAACTTGACCATCAGTGTGTTACAGACGTTCAGGCACAATGATACAAGCATAACCCACCCACCCTCACCAAACTGTACAGAAGGTCAAACTATCAGACACACTTGTTCTCTATAACTACACCTTTTAAAGCATCAGTCCTCCTATCTGTCTGTGCTGAAACAACAATATTAATATTAATAATAACATTAATAGCATTAATGCTAGAGTCTTATAAAGTATACTTCCAAGTATATACAGAATGCCTCTGCCTCAACCATGAATAACTCCAACCTCTCCTCACCTGCCTACAATTCAGAAGTAGAGTTTCCTGTTGGGGCACATGGCAAAACTTCCATTAAGAGCAAACCCCCTCTTGAAAAAGAAGCACTACCCACATTTCAACAGCATTAAAAGGATGGAGCCTGTGCTTTTTTTTTTTTAATCATTCTATAACAAATTAGCTTCCATTCTACTGCTAAATTATAAATTGATATACTTTCCTGACTATATACCCTCACTTTTGCTGCTGGTATAAACTAATCAGCTATCACTACCCAGGATAGTACTGGAATACATAGGTTTGCATGGGGAAAAATAATTCATCAGAATTGTTTTTGGGATCTACAACACTGGGATCTTTACAATGTTTCTACAGGATGGAAGAATTTCTGTGGGAACTATTCACCCTGGCAATATGGCCCACATTTGATGGGGTACTCTATACCATTTTCTAATTTCTTTATCAGCTAGGATAAAGGATGATCAAGAACTCAGGTGAGGAAGTTTTAGGCTGTATCTTTGGTTCCATCATTTCTCTCCAACTGGTCATTTATATATGGATACTACTCTGTGCATGAAAGGGAGAGAAAGGGGGAGATAGGGCAAGAATAAACAGTTCAATCAACTGAACATACAGACACAGTCAGGCACATAAATGCTGCATGCAGAGTGGGGAGGAAAGCAACAGAATAATGAGAGAAACAAATATACAAATGTTAAACTTTTTTTTAAAATGGTCAACTAAAATGTCAAAATTGCAACTGAGAATTAACAGTTAATTGCTCCCCAATTTCTAGATCATTATTCAATCAATGTTGACTACCAAGTATGTATGTATTTTATTAAAAATATACCCCATAACAGCACTCAAACAATATTTTCTTGTAATTCTTTTATGGTGATTTCTCAAACATTTCAAACACTGACACTGAGTTTATTTATTTCATTTATTTATCATATTTATATAGCTGCCCATCTCACACAAAGTGAGTTTCAGTAAGTTGGCATTCAGTACATTAGTATTCAATGGTAGGATCTCTGAAGGCTGTTTTCTACCAATAGAGGCGAATATGTATAGCTCAGGGTTGAACTGTGGAGTCCTTGGGGTTCTCTGAGCTTGGTTCTGTTCTTGCAAACATTTCATTACCCGGCTAGGGAATATCTTCAGTGCTAAAATGGGATGGGGTTTGCTCTTTATTTATGTACTGTGGCATGCTTCAAAGGAATAAAATTCACCTGAGAGGAAAAAAACAACAACATACTACCCTTCCTGGATATCCTCATCAGCAGAGGAAACAACAGGAAATTAGAAACCCAAGTTTATCGGAAGACAACCCACACCAATCAAGTACTCCATTACCAAAGTAACAATCCTACCTCCCACAAGAGGAGCTGTGTAAGAACATTATTCAAGCGAGCACAAATGCATTCCAGCAACCCAGAACAGCAGAAAAAGGAAAAGGACCGCCGATACAACATCTTCCAACAAAATGGATATTCACGCAACTTTATCAAAAAGTGCCTGACCACTCAACCTACTACAACACAACCAACACAAGCTATGAAAAGGATCACACTGCCATACATCAGAAACGTCTCAGAAACCACCAACAGACGATTACAACCACATGGCATCTCTGTAGCACACAAACCAACAAAATCACTCCAAAATATCCTAAGTAAACCAAAACACCCAGTAGCCTGAGAAGAAAAAACAGGAGTCATCTACAACATACAGTGTAAGGACTGTAACAAACACTATGTAGGGCAGACAGGTAGAAGGTTGGCAGAGCGCATCCATGAGCACCAAGTAGCAGTCAGAAGCATGATGAAAACTCCTTAATCTCACAACACATGGACAGACTTAACCATAGTTTTAACTAGGAAACTGTCAGCATTTTAGACCAAGCTAGATCCAAAAATGCAAGGGAATTCTTGGAAGCTCCGTATTCAGACAAGGCAGCAATCCACAGACACACAGAGATAAATAGCATCTACACACTATTCAAAAGAGACAAAAGACCAGAAGATCGCCTCACCAGCAATCATCACCAGCAAAGGTCACCACCAGGCACACAATCAAGCAGTCAACATATGCTAATCAAGGAACTAACAGAGGAGCAAAACAAAGCCCCCACCCCCACCAGAACTGGCAAAGCATGCCACAGTATATAAATAGAGAGCAAACCCCACCCCATTCTAGCACTGAAGATGTTACCTAGCCGGGTAATGAAACATTTGCAGGAAAAGAACCAAGCTCAGAGAATCCCAAGGAGTCCATGCTGTTTTCTAGATTTCACAAGAAACAATGCATTTCCTCATGTCTTTGATATTTTCAAAATGCTTTCCAGAACAAATGGAAAAGGAAGCAGCAACAAGAAGCCTTGTATATTAATGAAGAGACTCAAAATAGTAAATACTGATGTACTGCAAATCACATGGGGAAATTTTCAGCACAATTTCTAGCACAAAGTTTTGCCTAGCGTTTGAGATATCATTCAAAATTAAACACAGGACTTCTGAAATTAATGCCAAAAAAAAAATCTTACTATGGCATATTAAACACATAAAAATGGAACAGTCAGAAGTTCATAATATATTTTGTTACTAGAAATTTGTATATGCAAGTTACTGTTTTTTCTGGCAAGATAAAATTATTGCCCTCTTTATAATAACTAAATATAGTAGGAAAAGTTAAATGAAGCCATTATAATGAAACACAAATATCTCAAGGATATATTTAATAGTTCCAAAAATTAGCAGCCCAAATACCAGGAAACCAGGGACTCCAGTCCAACATATATTTGCTAGAAGAAAGGTCTACTGCATTTACCGGGATTTCTGAGTAACAATGCACAGAACTGTGCTATAAACAGATCAAGTAAGAAAAAAAGAATCCAAGATTACAATCCTATGCAAGTTCAATGCTTGAACATTATTATTATTGCTGCTGCTGTTGAATGTATGGTCTGCTGCCCCTTCTCCAAGAGACTTTAAGTCATACATATGATTCTATTCCCTTCCATACCATTCCCATACACATAGCTATATAATTATGTTAGATACAGATTTAGCACGTGGTCCAAGGTGTGAACTTCATGGCTAACAGGAATTTGAACCTGAATTTCAACAGTCCTATCCTAACACTCTAATCATCCCAATGCATTTTCTTCTGCAGCAGTTCCTTCAACCAGAATATGCAAAGGATTGAACTGTAAAACCTTGGACTATAATACTGAAATAATTTTAATCTTAACATATAAAATCTAAATTTTCTCTCTGAGTGGTATGTTATCATATCCTAAACCGTAATTATTGGTCCTAAGCAGTCCTGAATAAGTACTGTCTTTTTAAAAAAATTGTGTAGCATTTCACTGCTGTTCCTTATCTCTTAAGCAGCTGCCATGTCAACTTTTAAGAAGAAACCATTAAGAGTTCACATTGGATATTCACCAAAACTACTGTCTACAGGCTGGCCTTTTCATTTATTAGCAGATTTGGCAAAGTTCTCACAGTGTGCATCAATGTTTTTATTCTGCAATGTATTTTTATAGTCTATGTGAAATGAGAGGAGAAGGATGTAAAACAAGAGAGATACATGAATTTCAAATGGTAATATTATATGATTAATTTAATAATATAAATCCTCTTTCAAATCCTCAAGTTTATAGCACTGAGGAATATTATAACAAATAATAAGATTTCAGCCCACACTGTTCTTTCAACATGAGAATACAGAACTGCTAATAGCTCTAGTAGTAAACTGTTATCCAGTAACTTTTACTCTTGGGAAATAATAAAAAAATATAAGCATGAATTATAAAATGTGATTTGTTAACATCTTATAGGACAATACATATACCATTTACTGAAAAAATGCTACAAAGACCAGCCAATTGTGGAATTTTACCTACAGAATTGATTGCTCAAAAGTGGGGAAGCTTCACTTGAAAATCTCAAAACGTTCTGTAAAAATTTGCGACGTTTGAAATTTGCTCACATAAATCACTGAGATTATATCCAAAAAATTGTAGCATAAGCCACAAAATAGGCTTTACGTATTAAAAGAAAACCACAGAAATGCCCCTTTAAACCTAAATTTTTGCACCCCAAAATGTTAAATGCATCCTCCAATCACCAAGAGGTTGTCCACTCCTGTTACACCAGATAAATAAATTCAAGCTTAGCATAAATCTTTTTACTGACTTGAATAAGAAAAGGGAATAGCAAATCATTTTATTTGGAAAAAATATCCGTTATAGAGATTAATATGCATTCTCAAGACTGCATCTAGAGTATCATGTATCACAAGTACACAGGTACTGTATCACAAGTATACAGATGCAAGTTAAAACATGTTCAAGTAAAAACTGTTCTAACACCTGCTAGTTCATTGATTCCATTTTCAGTGGGGATGCTCCAGTATTTGCCCAGCAATAACAGAGACAGCAATATGAATCAGATAAAGGTATGACAGAATTTCTAGATATGCACATCCATTCCTAACCATGATGAGAACATAATGATGAAATGTGCAGCAAAACATGATGACAGAAGCTCCTCCTTTTCACTCTTGCATCACAGTGTTGCATACAAAAGCCTAGGACAGAAATCTGTTGTTTCATAACACATTTCAGCACTTCCTCCCTCATGTGGATGCCTATGCTTCCAGGCATAATATGAATGAGATAACATATAATATAGCTCTTATGAACACCAGGCTATAAATTCCTGGGAATCCAGCTTTTGTCCTTTTAAAGATCCGTGTCTCAATTTTTTTTGTCCAATAATCCTTCTCCTGAGTGTGCCATGATATACTCCTGTACTCCTAATTACTGGGATGTAGGCATCAGTATGGCTTGCAAAGTAGTCTAGAGATCCTAGCTTGCATAGACTAGCATAAGTATGTTTTGGTTGCACTTGAGGCATATTGGCTAAAATGGGTCAAAACTGACTGGTTTTGTGATCCTTACTGTTAAATGGGAATACTATGTGTAACATAGGTATGATTAAGGGTGGTAACCTTATCTACACTTCCTTTATTTTACTAAGAAGCATTATGCAAAAGATTTGATTGTCCAAAGCCATTATGGTAGATTTCAATATTCATGGAACGCTATTAACAATGACACATGGAAGATTGCAACTTGGAACGTAAGAGGAACAAATGATAAAGAGCATGAATAAATAAACTAAAAGTGAATGAACGAAATGAATGTATATATAAGTTTATGAAACTAAGGGAAAGGATGCCACATATCCAAATGAAGGTAATCTGATCTCGTGGAGTGGAATTGATAGTAAAGGGCTTCACTTAACAATAATTGGTAACTTCTAAGTTGCTGTGGCTGAGTATGATGTAGGAATTGAAAAGTTAATGATAGTTGCCCTATCACTAGCTTATGCTGTAGTGAATGGTGCTAATAAAAAACCAGGGATGAGGGGAAAAACTACTTCATTCTGAATTAGTGTGATCCTGGAGGAAAACTCAAGATGATACTGAATGTACAAGTGGAAGCAAAATAAGAGAATATATAAAAAGTGACTGGAGACCCAAGAAAGAATGAGAATAGTGAGTGCTTGGTGACTTTGTTTAGAAACAGTTTGTTTTAAATATGTGATCAAGCATAAGGAATGCTTTGTGGTGGTATTAGAGGTGTATTTGCTGGGGACATGAATGTACTTTTGCATGCAAACAATGCCACACTCTTGGCTGAGAATCCAAATAATCTGCAGCAAATGTCAGATTGTACGATGCAATCCTCAAGAAATGTAAATGGCAAACTGCTATGTATGAAGTGATATATGGACCTGGGGGAAACAAGGATGGTTTTGCAAGGATAGAATGGTATAAAAAGGTATTGGTGTATACTAAATATATTTCTTTTCTCTAATCTCCTGCCTTTATTTTGCTTATTACTTCTTATACCTTTTTTGTGTGTGTGTTTTGTATAACTTTGTTTACTCCAAAAGAAAATAGTATGATGGATATGGATATGGATATGGATATGGATATGGATATGGAGATATATATATATATATATATATATATATATATATATATATTAGCATTTCACAGCCCAATATAAACATAAATTCTGGAGACAAATGAGTATCATCCTCCTACAAGAGGTTTTTAAATTTTCCTTCTGCACAAGAAAAGCCAGACATGTTGGCACAAGGATAATATTTAAACAGGTATTAATGAGAACTTGTACTGTGACACTCCCTGGTTCTAACTGAAAAGTTGTACTAAGGCACATTTGGGAACAGCACGCTACTTCTGGGAGCCATGCCTGCAAGAAGTAGATCAGTTTTTTGAAGAACAGTTAGATACCACTTTTTCTTCAACCCTTTTAAATCTGCTGGAATATGATGCTCACCTTATGTGTAAAAAGTGCAGTGATGCATTTCTTTGAGTACACTCTACCAAATGTTTAACATGGATCTTCCCAGATGTTATGGGAAGTTTTCCTAATTATATAACTTGTATAACCACTGCTAGATATAGGAATATAGGGCCATTTACCCCAGATATTTAAAATAGGACACCTGTTTAAATCCCCATTAATTTGCCCTCTGTGCTTTGATTTTCCCCTAAAACGTTTATCTGTTTGTTATCAAAACAACGAAGTAATGTATTGGATTTGCAGAAATACGCATTTATGTCTTCTCTTTCTAACCAAGGATGTTACCCATTTTTCCTGCGAAAAGGGGTAATGAAAAGTTGAATCAGAGAGATTTGTCACCAGAGAATAAATATAAAAAAATTAAACAACAGGTTTACCAAAATGTACCTCTGCTTCAGCCCTTTCATACTTGGTATCACTTTAGTTGCCCCTGAAGATCACCATGATTCTTAGATGAAAAGATACATTTGAGTCAAGCTTGACTCTTGGTAACTTCATGGACATAACTATGAAGTTTTCTTGGCAGCAGTATGCAATTGGGTTGGCCACTGCCTTATTCTGGGATATTTTTTGACTTCCCAGTTTAGCCAAAAGCTCTGGAATTCCCAAATATTCCCTGTGTCTTCATATAGTCAGTGGATCCACAGATCCACTGAGCATTGTTTCAATTCTACAAAGCCTGTCTCTGGGCACTAAATCAAAAGGGGGCTTAAAGTCTGCAGAGAAGAAAATACATTTTTTCTAGCCAGGTGAAGTCAGATTAGTTCTTGGTCCAGTAATTTATAAAAAGAGAATAGATTTTCATTTCTAAAATATTTTAGAAGGGCTCACATTATCTTCCCACTTCTGCAGCTTGCACTGGGGCCTGTAACAGAGCACATACGTATATTTCCATACGAAACTGTTTCAGATCGTAACCACTTTGAACTTCACGTACCCTGGGAGAGTGAATGTGCTCCACAAATTCATACACTTCCAACAACAAAAAGCCCCCTGCAACAGCTTTTACAATTGTTGCTACATATGTCTGAATGAAAACATTTCTTCACAGAATTTCTAGAATTCAAACCAAGTTTCCCAGGGGTAAATGAAAAGTAGTTTTTCTCATAGAGAATCTCAGCAGCCCTTTAAGAGCCAGATTAGTTCAAAACTGGGAAGAGAGAAATATGTAAGAGTATACAGGCTACTTTCCAGAAGGTGCCAGAGACAATTCTATTGACTATTTATAGATAATCAATCTAGGATTGGTAAAGATTATAACCTGGACCAGGAAATGGAGCAAGAATGTTTCAGACATGCAAATTGGGTGAAAACCACATACACTGAAAAAGTCTGTAGTAGTCTGGTCCCAGGTGGCCAGAACCATGAGAGTGAACTGCCTCTCAAGAGAAAAGATTCTGGCATCAAGTCACATCTCCAAACTATGTGTCTGTAATTTCAGAATTCATCAACAGTCCAGAGCCATAATAGAATTTGGTTTTAAATAAATACATCTGGAATAAAACACAGAAGAAAGGCAGTTATTATTGTTGGCATTTAATCTAGAGGGAAAATCCTGCTCTAGGATAAATATTACCTGAAGAAATTTTATTTTAATTCACTGTTACAAGTATTTCAGTATAGGTAATGAGTGACCACTGCAAATGTAAAGCACTGCCAAAGGCTACGCCCTTGCAATTTAATAAAACACTTGAGAGTACTCACAGTAGGTCTGGTAAAATTCTTAAACTAAACTTAAAATACACACATGCAAAAACAAGCAGAAAAAAACCAGAGTTTTTTCAGGTACAAGACTTTACAAAAGTGGTAATAGCCAAATCTCGGTTATATTCTGTACAGTAGGATGTTATAGAGTCTATTATAGACAATAAACTTTTTGATTTGAGCCCAAACTTAATAAACATGGTAAACAGATTATCAACAGCTGTAATAAGGAATAGCAATATTTTCTGCTGAGAAAATAGAGTCTAAAGGACTAAGTTGCAGAAGTGATTATGCTTGGTTGGATGTAAATAAATCTTCTTTCCTACCTGAGTTCTGGCCATATGATTTTTTCTAGAATATCTGAAGGTCATTTTATATGCATTTTCAAAATACATTCTCTCCCCCGCCACCCCAGTATTAAAGAGCCTTGCGCAGTTGTAAATCTGCTGTGCTTCCACACAGTCTTTCGGGGGATACTTAATGTTGGCTCCATATGGTTCAGTAGCAGGATTTCTTTTTCAGCATTAGCTATCTTGACTGACCCAAGCAAGTTTTGAACCACTCTGTCTCCTGTACCACCTTCTTACTAGATGGGTTTGTCTCTTTTCCTTGTTTGCCTTTAAAGTTCTTGATTTGTCATATATTTTTCTTGTCAGCATTTGGATCAATGGTTCAATTAAAAAAAAGGTTTCTGTGTCAGTACTGAGGCCCGGTGGCAGGATCTCTTGTTGCTACAAGTAAATTGCCCATGGAATCTCCAACTATTAAAACTGACTTATCATATTGGGTCATCATCTCCAAACAAAAAACCCAGGAACACCTCTTTACATTTTTTAGAGATAAGATCCCATATTCAAGGTAACTGGCAACATCCTTAAATGAAGCTTTCTTCCTTCTATACCTGTTGGAGAAGACTCCTGAGAATACTGTGGACAGCCAAGAAAACAAATAAATGGATCATTGAATAAATCAACCCAGAGTTCTCACTCAAGGCAAAAATGACCAGGCTCAAATTATCCTATTACAGATACATTATGCAAAGCCCTAACTCTCTGGAGAAGGGTCTAGTGCTGGGAAAGGAGTAAGAAAAGAGGAGAAGAGGACAACCAGCAGCAAGGTGGACGGACTCAGTTACAATGCCAATGGATGCATCTTCGGAAGATCTGAAAGACCAGGTTAGGGACAGATCATCCCAGAAAAAAATCTATCTATGAGGTTGCTAAGAGTGGACAACAACTTGATGGCACAAAATCAATAAAAACATCCTTTTGTATCAACTTTATACCTACTTATGTTAAAATTATACTGTATGCTAAATATCTATGATTGAGGCTCTGTAACAGACAGGGGTTTACCTTCTCTCCTCCTATGTTTAACAACGAAGTCTTCATCAACAAGTATTTGCAGTAAAATTTGTCCAGTGAACTTTCATCAGACTGGTTTTATCTACTTTGGATGATTTTATCTACTTTGGATAAAATGCCCACCTAATGTCATAAAGTAGTATGGAATGTTTTCTAAGCACAAAAAATAATAATATATTGAGCTGCTTGGGCAAATTGTTTGAGCAACCACTTTCAATGAAAGAAATATAAAAGAGAATTTGAAATATAAAGCTGTGGGCCACCATACAGGAAAACCTCTTATTTTGGAATATTTTAGAGGAATGGCATAACTTAACATCTTGTTATGACTAGCGTTGCAAAAAAAAAAAAAAATGGAACAATTTCAGATCCCTTTCTTCCCAGTAGCAGTTCAATATATATAGCAGGATAGAAAATAGAAGAATTAGTTATGAGCTCTGCTGAAATATAGCCACTGATCTCTCTGCCAGGTCCTACCACTACCTTTCTTTTTCTTGAAAACTAAGCAAACATTTTGTAAGTGTCTAGTTTTAAAAAAAGAATTTCTATAACCAGGTGGAGAAATAATAAGGAATAGCAATAACTTCTACATAGATTGCAAATATTCCAAAACCTTTTACAAGTGAAAAACTGCCAATTAGGTTTAAAAAAAAAACAAAACTTAATACTTCAGAGGGAAAAAGGTACCAAGGTACAAAAGCCACAGATTAGTTTTCTACAATAGCAACCAAAAATATTCTTTCTCCAAGATGCACATATACTACTAAAAAGCATTCTCATTCAAACTGCCATGTACATTCAGGTGCACTGATAATTATTTTTCTTTTCTAAATAATTTAATAACCCTTTCAGTAATACTTCCAGATTTAGGAATAATTTAATCTCAGCATCAGCTAAGTAGGTGCATAAAAATATAGCAAATGGGCTTGAATGGACTTCTGGCACAGAATAATAATCTTCCACAGTGGTATAGACAAATACATGTATTACAGTTAAAAAGACAAGCATAAAACTGTTCCTTTAAAAATAACAAATTTCTCACATTATAAAATCAGGTAATATTACATTTATTTTTAAGATTATAAAAATACATAAATCTCTGCCACACAGCTGGACAAAACTGCATTTACTAGCAGACAACAAGCACAAAAAGAAGCTATGCAACTGGAAATGCACAAATTATGGTCATTCTAACAAATGAATCACCCCCAAAGGGCTGAGCAATTGTAATGATATAGCAGATACTCAGATTTGGGTTCTTTTCAAAGTAAGGATTACTAGAGGTGCTTTATAATACTGAATTTACTTACAAATGTACACGTTAAGTGTAGTCCCCTAAACCTGTATGAACATACAGCTTCACTTCGATAAATAGCAAATTCCACTGTCCACATCAAACCTCCAGAGAGAGGCAGACTCTGAAAGATGTTTTCCAGGACTGAGAGCTAATCCTAGGCATCTTTCCAAGCAGCATTTGAAAATTTCAATCTCTGGCCTGCTTTGCACATTGTGCTAAGCCAAAATGTGATCTGTTTTGGCTTATCATGTTGTGCAATCTCAGCCATTATGATTTATAAACCAAGGTTTATTGTTTTGTGTACTATGCAAACATACCCAATTATAGTTTATGATCAATCTATGTTTACCAACATATATTGCATTTATGTCACCCTTCACTAAAGTGAGAAAGAAAAATGTCCTATCTCCTTATCATTGTGGGCCATATAGTTTTAATTTCCCAACAAAAAGTCTGCCAATGTTCTAGTTCCATAATTTTTTGTTGCCCAACCACCCAAATGTTATAAAAATAAATAAATAAATAAATAAATAAATAAATAAATAAAGCAAGCTGATAATTTTTATTTGCAAAAGTAAAAGGGCAACTTTTCAAGTAACCAACAATGCTTCTCTGGGCCAGTCATAGTTTGATTTAAGTGAACCCTTGTAAGTTTGTCTTCCCTTTCCTAAATACAGGAACACAGCTGGTACATACAGACCATCAATTCACTTTCACATTGCCACACACAACTCCACTAGTTCCCTAGGCCAAGCGTCTAACAAACATGAAGTCTTCATTTATCACCAATGGAAATGCTTCCCATTCATCAAACCTTGCAGGAGGAGGAATATCTTTAGGCCAATCACTCACCTAATCTTTGGACATGACATGAATCTACATGAATTCCCTTTATTAGTCAGAATTCCTCTGTGATGGACATAACCTTCAATTTAATGGGCCTCAATTTAGCAGACTTTTGACAGAATGGATAATATCTGAATTTCAGGCAATGACAGACTTCATTTCAAAGAGTGGCAAAAATCCATAGCTTGGCAAATCAGTCCAGACAGTATTAGTATATTTACTTAGATTGTGCACATTTTTGTAAATTATACTGATGTCTTGACAAATTTGCCTATGTTGAACATAAGATTGTGGGATTAGGTGGTATTAAAAGTATCTTAAACTTCCATTAATAGAAAAGTGGGGGGAACTAATGCTGTTACTTTTCTTAAAGAAGGAATTTTATCCCATGCTGAAAAAGACTAATCAAGGGCAAGTTCTTTTCTGAATATGTGATGGCATATTCATATAAATGCCCTTGATACACTGTTTGATATTTCAGCACTCTCAAATAAATAGAAATATTTAAACAAAGTACAAACTGAGGTACTTTTTTATATTGAATATAACTACAGTAATTACACTGGCTTCACATCTATTTATCATCATAACATTTCCTGAGAACATTGAAAATAATGGACTTCCTACTAAAGAAAAAAAATAGATTTCATTTATTGTTCTGCATGCAAGCACCATTGTTTGGTGCTTCAGCCATCAATTAAAATTGGGTTCAAAGTAATCTCAGAACAACAGAGCACTTAACATCTATATGACCACACACTGTAGCTATATATCACATCACATGATAATAGTGTTATGAAAGGATAATATCAGGGCTTTAATTAATATTCATTTCTTAAGAATTCACTAATTTAATAAAAACACATATTTGGCCTTCACGGTAAGGAAGTATTTGCTTAAAATGCTACATGGTATCATGTTAATTCCTTAGATATCAAATCTGGCACATCCTCAGTACATATTTGCCTGACAGATGATCTGTTCTCTACACTATAAGCCTGGGGAATAAAACATTTTGATTTTTTAAAAAGAAAACAATTGATTTAATTATGAAATATACTGTACGGCATGGTAGGTACTTCCAAAGAAGACAAAAGAAATGGGGAAAGCCTTTGTAGAATGCTTTCTAATATTTCTGCCCAGGAAGCATTCCTCAGCATTTAGCCCAGAGGTTGGCAGCTTGACGTTAAGGATGTCACACCTGCATGGCATTAATTAAAAGTTATTTTATTTTTAAAAGGACTAAAATCTTGAGAGATTTTGGCAATTTTACCTTAAAAGTACTTGACACATGAAAAGGTTGCTGACACCTCATCTAGCCAATTATCCCTTGCTTTGAAGTTTCATGTCCTCAGCACTACAAATCCACATGATTAGCGTATACACATAAATACATAAAGACAGACATAAGATGATTTTCAGTTTCATTTCTCAAAGGAGTTCCATTCACTATTTGATACCACATACAGGAAACAGGCTTTGAAACTCAGCATCTTCAAATGGCTCTTAGCCAAACTCTAGCCAAGAGCAGCCTGGACCTATCTCAAAGAGGAAAAGAAGATCACTGTCTGTCCAAACAGCAGCTTGGCCAATAAGCAAGTTTATTTGTATGTATGCAAAGGGAAGGAAAGCTTTTATTGGATAATAAGCTTGTATGTCTGCTTTGATTGGAATCTGGTTTTAAGAAATGTATCTGGGAAAGGGGGAACAGGGAACAGATTGACACTGACTGCTGAAGTAGTTACAAGCAGGGATCAGTACTATGGGAGATTTCAACTTGTCTGCTGCAGAGAAAAAAGAAAGAACACTGACAGAGTCTTACCTTAGGTGTAGGAGTCAGTAAATGTGGCTCCCTAGCCTAAAAAACTTACTTTTTATTGCCAGGTTAGTGGTTGGTACAATATCACCCTGGATTCAGTTCTGAGGATAAAAATGCAGAACTGCATACAACACAGAGACTTGAGGCATCATCAGCATAGTCAGCCCAGTTTGCAAAGCAAGAAGGCTGAGTGATGACAGCAGACCAGATGTTCCAACCAACAGTGCATCAATTTAGCTGAAGTTGTATTGCTGGGACAATGTAGAGATTCTGCTGCCTCCTTTCTAGTCTATCTATGCAATTTTATGGATGGCTTGGTATTATCTTAGATTATTTGATTTAGAAGATTCTAAAGCCCACACTGAGGTTGTTCTATTAGGACTGAAATCAGGATTTCATACACACTAAGGCAACAGAAATGTGTGCCAACAATATTTCATGGAAAATGTAGCATTTAGGATGCTACAGTACCAACACTGTATTATGTCCATTTTAACAGATCTGTGATAGTCACTTGTTGCTTTCTGGATATTAGTCAGCTACACAGATTATGAATGCATATGTTACTAACTTCTACTATTGCCTGCTGCTCTCTCCATCAAGTCCTACATTGTTCCCAAGGGTTTCAAGCTAAAAGATTTTCAGGAGAATTATATCCACAGAAAGAAAGTTAGGCTTTAAGTTAATGTCATGGGGAGGTATCTTCCATTCACAGGACTGTAGAAGCCTCACCTTACACATTAAGGCAAAGTCTCACGTGACACATCTTTCTGAACTGTGGCCAAAGAATCCAATGCATCACCTAACTTTTGTGTGGCAACAAGTCTTTTCTCCTTACAGTACTCAATGATGAATCTAGTGAGGTGCCCATCTTAAAGTCAGATATCTAGCCAGCATAATTTGTTGGCTACAATTTCCAGTGATACCAATGGCTTGTTCATCCCCCTGAACTAAATGCCACAGAAAGTACTTCCACTTTATCTGGCCATCAGTAGAACTAGTATGTGCACTGCAAATAATCAATTAAATAATCAACTAATGAGATCATGTGGATGTGTATATTAGAAAGTAGTCCAATATTGCATATGAATTTAAATACAGCACATAGCACAGCTATTAAAGAAGCAGGACTCAGACATAGTGAGAACATTTGGTTTCTACCTGTTGCATCATATTTCAGTATGTTCACCTAAATTTAAACAGTTTTACCACTGGCTAATTTATCAGACAATCATATAACTGTGTTTTTTTTACAAGACCTGCAGCTACAGCATAGCAGTCCAATCCCCCTTTTAAAAAACCATGATTGCTTGACCAATTCCATAGCAAATGATAAGAACAGATGTCCTAAAAAGTATTGGACTGTATGCAATAGTATTTTTCTATCAAACAAAGGGATAGTATTGATAGATCATATTTCCTCTCTCCCTGCAACTCTCTGCTGACCTCTAGACCATGCTAAGGGTGCAGAGGGTTGCAGGAGTGAGGGAAAAAAGAAAATAGCATTGTGTGAGCAATGTGCAATGTTGGATTAGCTCATTATGTCTTTTTCCCTTCTGCTTTTGCTCTACAGATAGCTATCATTATAAAATGAATATAATCTACTACAGCTTTCCAGCATGATACCCTCCAGATGGGTTGGAATTCTAACTCCCCGGTTCCCAGCCAGCTGGGAACTGTAGTCCAAACACATCTGGAAGGCACCAGGTTGTGGAATGCTGATCTGTTATCTTCCTCCAAACTATTAAATATGTGTGTATGCTTGAATCACAGAGTTAGAGGGTCATTAAATTGTCAAGTCCAACCTCTTGCTCAGAAAAGGTGAAGACCTGAATTGGGCTTGATTTCTAGTGACTTTAGGAGCATGTATGTACAGAGTTTTCTTGGCAATAATATGGAAGTGCTTTGCCATTGCTTTCTTTTAGGATTTTTTTTTAACTTCTCAGTTCTCTCTATCCACCCAAAGGACAATAGTGCATCCAAGAATATATATTTTAGTATTTCCAATATAGTTCCCTCCAAAGATATTGGTCCCCTTTTCAAGTACACCATTGGAAAACCTGAAGGACCAGGTTAGGGACAGATCATCACAGAGAAAATCTACTGTATGTGGTTGCTAAGAGTCGACACTGACTTGATGGCCCACAATCAATCAATCAGTCTGGCTAAGATGATAAAAGTTGGTCCAACAGTTTTTCAAGGTATCACACTGGGGAAGGCTGATTTTCACAACAGATGATGTTATTAAACATTACTTAGCCAGTGTCAGAATGCAACTATAAAGTTTAAATATTCATAAAGTTAAAATTGCCTTCAAATTGAACTCAGTTACTGGTGACGTCATGGATAGGTCCATGTAGTTTTCTGACAGCAATGCAGGAGTGGTTTGACACTGCTTTTCTTTCCAGGATTTGCTTTTGATTTTCCAGTGTAGCTTACAGCCCATTTAAGTACTAATCAGGCTTGATCATTTTTAGCTTCCAAACCCAGACAAAGCTGGCCAATTGCTATTTATTGAGACTAAACATTCATATTTTCCCCTGGATTAGTATGAATAGCTCAGTATATACATATTAATCATACCAAATCACATGTTTAGAATGTAGAATCTACAAAATATCTAGACACCCCATGAGGTCAGAAATATAGAAAGTGGCCATAATTGGGACATAATTTTTTTAGATTAATTGTGCATGTATTAGACTGTTGTCTAATACATGCACAATTAATGTAAAAAAAAAAAACCTTGTTCAAAGAGCAAAGTATTGTAGTACATTCGCAATATTTCTTTGTGATGGGAAATAATATAGTTAATGGATGGCCAAAGGCAATAATAAATCATGTTATCAACTGTATGCTGACCCTAAAAAAAACCTATTTAGGCAAATGGTTAAAATATTTTTGGTCTGTTGGATCTGTTGCATCTAGGTCACAAGTGAATTGCTGAAATTTATTTGCTTATTCAATTTATATCCCATCATGATCACTTTCTCAGCAGTTCATAGAAAATTTAAGACATCTACAGTATGCATAAAAACGTAAGAATTACAATTAAACTCAAAAACTCAAAAAACGTAAAACAAAAATATCCCTAAACCCATTAGAATGTTCTCCTGGACAGCTTAGTCTTCAGCATCTGCCAGCCTGATCTCCACAGGGAGACTGTTCTAGAGAACTGGTGCAAGCAGTTCCTGGCTACAGCAACCTTAGCTTCCCAAACGTGGGGCACTAGTAGTTTTTCCCTAGATGATCTGATAGGTCAGGCCAATTACATAAACAGTTGTATAACTGTTTAGAAGTTGCAAAGAAAGGTTACGTTTTTGACTTGAAGTTCTGAATATTGTCAGCTTCTCATTTTACATGGGTAGGATTCCATTACAAAATAATGCCTACCACCAACTTGGGCACGCTTCCTTTGTAGAAAAGTGATATATAAGTTTCAAAAAATAATCTTAGCAATGAAATGTTTTGGAAAGCCTTAAATCTTGTTAAAAGTATCTTAACATATTTTAGATATAGTATCTAACTATACTTGCACTGCATGTAGCACATATTTATTCATATCAACTTGAAGATTTATAATTAAAACCAAGTGTAGAAGCTGTTATTTTGAAGGATTTTGTTTTTGCTGTTTATAAAAGGTCAACAGTTCTAGCTGTCTTGAAAAACATGAAGCCCACCAACCAAGTTTTCTATGCCAAGAAATTAAACATGAAATACAAGGGAACATAATCAACTGATTAGAATGAATTAGATGCCATAAAGATGTTCAAGAACTACATACTTTATCTTTTAAGATTTTCATCATAGAAGAAGGAACAATATTAATTATTCCCTGAAGAAATAAATATTTAGTGAGATCAGAAAACCTGGTCCTCATTTTAAATTAAGAATATTTGCTGAACCAACACTGCCATGTCATGAAAACTAGGAAACTTAATGCATGATACCATATTTATCATTCAGGACTATCACGGGTTCTTTTTAAACTGTACCCAATTTGATTGACTCCAACTCAAAAGATCCACCAAAAGCACTGGACCCTAAACATCTGGATTTTCATATCTCCCTATAAGGGTTGGGGAGATGTTTATTTTGAAAAAAACTATCCAAGATACAAAAGTGAAATATACATATATGTGCAAGTTCTTTCTATGGCTATTATCTTATCCTACATGCTATTTCTATTACTAATGATACTATACAATTTTCTCTATACTATATTCTACTACTATTACTATACTACGCTCTATACTATTACTTCTACACTATATTAAACTACTACTATTATACTACAGTGGAACCTCGGTTTACGAACTTAATTCGTTCTGTGACTCTGGCCGCAACCCGAATTGGTCGCAACCTGAAGGAAATTTCCCCATAAGGTTCAATGTAATTACCGTTAATCCGTTCTGGCGTGGAGGACAGGGAGGCGGCTATTGCTTGGAGGGAGAGTCCCCCTCCCTACAACCATGTGTCAGGGGTGGAAAATGGCCGCGGACCACGTGTCAGGGGTGGAAAAATGGCCGCGGACCACGTGTCGGGGTGGAAAATGGCCGCGGACCACGTGTCAGGGGCGGAAAAATGGCCACGGACCATGTGTCAGGGGCGGAAAAATGGCCACGGACCACCTGTCAGGGGTGGAAAATGGCCACAGACCACCTGTCAGGGGCGGAAAAATGGCCGCGGACCTGTCAGGGGTGGAAAATGGCCGCGGACCACGTGTCGGGGCGGAAAAATGGCCGCGGACTGTGTCACGGGAGGGAAAATGGCCACATATCCTGCTCGTACCCCGAGGCAGAGTTCGCAAACCGAGGTAAATTTTTGCGGCCGGAGCTGGTTGTAACCCGAAAAGTTCGTTAATAGAGGCGTTCGTAACCTGAGGTACCACTGTATTGCTATTGCTATTATACTACTACTATTACTAATATACAACATGTTCTACTCTTACAGACCCTTAAAGACAGACCCTGGTCTGCCTGTAAATCCTCTCTCTCTGGGATTTCTTCTATTATTTTTTTCATCTTTATTAACAGGCAGCATGCAAAGCACTTTCCCAACATTGGGCTCAGCTGTGCCTCTTCTTTTTCCTCTGGACCCTTCAGTCTCTGTGAAGAAAAACACCTTCTTTTATTTGGTTGCTTTCTCTGTTTGTTGCTGCTGCAGGGCTTCCAAAACACACTTGTCTCCTCTGTTCTACCTCTACCTCTACCCCTCCTTCCCCTCCTCCTGTTTCAAGGTTGAAGCTTTATTGGCAGTTCTGCCGTGCTGACGCTGGGAAGAAGGCTCAAATAGGAGGGAAGGGAGGCAGCACAGGGGCCTCAATTGTTCCTCAACAGCCTGCTCTCCCACAAGGACATATTGAAATGCCACAACAATAATTGTTCTTGTTTTTAAGCTATTTAATTACTTTGAAGGCCAATAGATGGATGAATAGCAAATGAGGGCTCACACCAGTGGAGGTGGCTTGTGGGGTGATTGACCTTGCCCCCCCCCCGGTCATCTTGAATGTTTTTAGTATTTATGTACAGAGTTTGTTTTTATACTTGATTTTTCATGGATTTATTTTATTATTTATGGGGTATTTTTAATTGTTGATGGGGGTTTTGATTTTAAGTGTGAGCCGCCCAGTCACCCGTTGGGGGGAAATGGGCGGCATGCAAAATCATAAATAAATAAATAAATAAATAAATAAAATGCTGCTTTAGCTATAAATTAAGCAATGAATTGAAAGATTAGTATGATTCTCTTATCTTAGAAACTAAAGTAGTTCCAGAAGGACTTTGTGAAGGAAAATGTTATATTCACAGTCCATGTGTGCTTTTGTATGAGTTTGAGAGGGAAAAAGAGAATCTCTTATTTGAAGAAAAAAAATCACAGCACAGCTGATATCATATTTGATTAGCTCTCTATTTTTGTGGCTTAAGTCAGATAATACAGGATTAGCAATTTCTAACAGAACATCTAATATTTTACTACCATGTATTACAAAAACACTTCAACATGGGATTAATTTATCATATTCATCCACAGAAACAGTTTGGACAATTTAAATGATCAAAACAGGTACATGCAGAAAGACAGCAAAAAATTCTAAAAAGGTCTCCCCCAAATGGTAACATGCTATTTTGTTGCTGTTCTTACACATATAGAATGTTTATTTTTCAGTAATATGGACTTTCTAGTGCAATAAAAT
The DNA here is from genome assembly GCF_059951505.1 of Python bivittatus. NCBI lineage: Eukaryota > Metazoa > Chordata > Lepidosauria > Squamata > Pythonidae > Python > Python bivittatus. Next base: position 1,012,074 of record NW_028277112.1, on the reverse strand, counting down.
ATCAAAATTGACAAAATAGGACCATGTCGACACATGAATAGTGAGGGCATGAAGAAATGCCATTCTGAAACAATTTTAAAGAGCTTAGTCTTTTTACAGAAAACAGAAAGATCAGTGAATTTAAAAGAAAATCTAATATAAACTTTAGACTGATTCTTGCAGTGCTTCAGGAGAGGAGTTCCAACAGGACATAATTTTCCATAATTTTTTCTTTCTCCTTATCAGACAATCAGTTAGGAAATAAAAGATGGGGTTACTATGCATTTTATAGGCAGTACTACACATTGTGCCCAGAAGCATCACAGAACTTCAGATCCGCTTTTAAGCTTTTAATTGTCTTTAAAACAAACAAAAGATGAGAAACTTACAGGACTTATACTGGAAATCTATATGATATAGAAGTGTCAGATATTCTATTTAATCAGATTATGGAAATTTTATCCTAGCCAGCAGCAGTTTCAGGTACTTGCAGTTTTTATTGAACCCCCCCATCTACTATAGCTCCCATCTGCCACAGACATATTTCATTCTGTTCCAGAAAGTTCCCCAAAAGAAGTTTGGGATTTTGGAGATATACAGTACATTTGGTGAAAACTGGGCAGTTCTTAATTAAGAAAAAGCATTTTCAGCGAAGGCAAAATTACCCTTGCATACAGCATTGTACCCCACAGGTGGTTAATGTTCCTTCTGTGTAGATTAACACACTTAAAAATAGCAATCAGATACGCTATATCCTTTAAACCTAAACAGATAAACAATTCTGAGCTGTAATTGCAATGCAACTGAATGAAGAGTCAGAGGTATGGTGATTACCAGAACTTGATACAGAATATTTACTTTCAACTAAATAACAAAAATATATGAGTTATATTTCGTCCTCCTAGCAAAGGATATACATTCCCAGTTACACTTTTCTTTATTCTGCATAAGATGCAGCCTACGTCTCTGAAGTGACACAGGACATCCCTAGTCTTATATGGCTGAAAACTAGCATTGTTTGTTTTATGATTTTAGACTGCTCCATCATTATGAAAGGAGAGAAATTCAAACCATCAAAGTGGCTTGGATGTTTTCCTCCACCGCATAGTTGCATTGGTGACCTCTTATTTTCAAAGGCACCCACATTCCAACAATGATACCTGCAGTGAGGTAGCCTTCAAGTGTACAGCCTTATACTGGAAGGCTTCCACACAAGCACCAAACCTGAGCTATCAGAGTTCAAGCTTGTATGAGTTGGGAGCCAGAGACCCTGAGTTACAGTGATTCTATCCTTCTTCTAGGGAAGTTCTTAGAGGGCAATTATTGAATAACACTACCTTCTGACACCCTGGCAGCTGCGTACTGGGGTGCCATATTCACTACTTCTTCCCCAATATTATTTATACATATGAAGGAAGAAGTTATCAGCAATTTGGGGAGAAGGTATTATTAATACAGTGATGACACACAGCTGTATTTCTGCAAAACATCTCCATCAAGAGGGGCTATGCATGTTCCAAACATTTTTGGATACAGTGCTTAGATAAAAGCCAATAAACTGAGGGTGAACCCTGACAAGACAGAGACTTTGTGAGTAGATATGTCATGTGTACAGGAAGTGGGGGATCTATTGCAAATGGGGGTGCACTCCCTCAAAAATACATGTATATATTTCAAGACTGCTCTAGAGTAAGCTTGCACAACCTGTAAAGGGGAAAGGGGCACAATGATAAATTAAAATTCCAGGCTGCAAAGGAATACCTGGCGTGCTGAACAGCTGTCTGGGGGCTAGTGGACTGGCAGCAATGAGACCTAATTAGAGGTCTTGAGTATTAGAGGTATTCAGTAGTATGTCTCGGGGAAGCAGTGGTGACATATGGTGGTGGTGAATTTATTGACTTTTTAAAAGTGTTGGTGGGCTGCACAAGGGTATTTGGTGGGGCTGCACGTGCCCCGCAGGCTGTATGTTGTGCAAGCCTGCTCTAGAGTCATGATTGTTGTTTGAGGCTCAAGTGTGATTAGTGGTGTTTATTAGCAGCTTCAACTGGTACACCAACTATGGTATCTCCCGGACATCCAGCTACTTTAGTTCACACAGTGATAACTTTATCTTTAGATTACTGTAACATAGTGGCAGACTCCTGTGCTTGGTGTGGAACCTGCAACTGATGCAGAATGTGGCAGCCAGTTTTCTGAATGGGACACCTGGCCATATATGCCTTGTAACTCTTTTGAAACCATGTTTCCCTTAGAGCCTCCTGCATGTGTAGAGTCTGAGGAAACTGCCTTCCTTTGCCACTCCAAAATGCCCAGTTTGCATGACAACTGCAGTCCCTTCTCAGTGTTAAAGAAGGTCACTTCAATCATTAGCCACTTTAGCAGCAAGGAAAGTTATCTTTTATTTACTTGTCAGATTTATAAAGCCATCAAAGCGACTTTGGGTGGCATACAATTAATTTTTTTTAAACAATTGTATGTAAAACACCTTGTAATTACCAGAACTGTAATTGGAGGTGTTTTATTTCACATATATCCATTCCATTCATTATTGTCATGTCATCTTCGGTGAATAACCATTCTTTGGCCCACAGCTTGTATATTCCTCATGGCTGTCAATATTTCGTTTTGAACTGCTGATATTGCTGTCAACTGAGCCTCAATATTCTTGAGTCTCACATCCAAATCAGGTAAAGATTTACTTGATGCTTTACCAGGAGATTGTGTTGACGACCTAGATCGCTGTCCATAATCCATATCCCTGCCAGAGGGAGTAATAGACATTTTGAAAACAATCTACAGTTTATACTACTGTTTGAATTGGTTTATATTGAGGACCAGCCTAACTTTCCTATATTTAGCACAACTTAAACTTTAAATAATTGTTTAATAAGTAAATATAGGAATACATTTTCTGTACATAAATGGAAAAAGTGGTATATTAACTGTGAACTAAGGAAAAACTAGTATTAACCTATTTAATCTTAATTAATTGCAATGCTTTTGAATGAGAAGGCCACATTATAATTTAAGAATGACAGTCTGAACCTAACAAGCATAAAGGGTTGCCAAGCTATAATATCTAATAAATTTCCACAGTAAACGGAGCTCTTTCCTGATTCTTCTGACCTTTTAACAAGTGGTTTAGAGATTACTGGATTATGGCAGCTAAAAAATTACAGGTGCAACCAATTAACCAAGCAGTGACATAACTGTGACTTCCAGTCTTTAACAAAGAAGGGTTTTTTTCCTAAAGGAAATGATGCTTTCCCACCAATGAGCTCAGTATGGCTACTTTTCAGTCAGTCCTAAGAACTTCAAAAGCTCTATACTGATGCACTTCTCATAAAAAAATTATTTTGCTATACAATTATCCAGCTATGATGGTGGAATGCTTTGTTGTTCTTTAACCTGGAAAACATTAACTTAAACTATGATTTAACCAATTTGGTTATGGCTGTCATAGCTGGGTTGTAAAAAATCCAGACAACCACTAGAAGGCACCAAAGAAACTATTTTTGCTGTCATACAGATGTCATCTAAATTCTGCAATCCAGGTATGATATGCCCACATTTGATACCAGTTCAGTAAAACCACAATTTTCCAAACCTCAACGCAGCAAAGCAAATTCCATTGCAATTCAGGTTATTTGTGTAATAATGTCATTATATAAATTATGTCATTTGCATTGGTTTAGATACATTGGGTCTGAATATGCTCAAAATCAGTAGAAGCAATCCATAACCATTCAGTCTTGGTAGGGTTGAGCCACAACATGTTCTTCCTGGTCCAGATTCTCATAGCCTCCAGACACTGGGACAGAACCTCAACAGCTTCAACTTGGATGGCCAGGGGCCGAGGTGTATAATTGGGTATCATCAGCATTTTGATGTTACCTTACCTTGTACTGACAGATGACCTCACCTAGTGGCTTCATGTAAATATTGAAAAGAAGGCTGCAGAGAGTGGAGCCATGAAGCACCCCACAAAGCAGGGATCTAGGGTTAGATCCTAGTTAGTTCCACTGACTGGAACTGGCCTCAGAGGAAAGAGGAAAACCATTACTACTACTACTACTGTAATACCGTTCCTTATCTCACTTTTATTAAAATGCTTTTTTCACTCACTTACCTGAAAGCTAGTTTAAGCAGAAGTTGTCTTTGGACAAACTTTTGGCTACAGTGAGTTTTCAAGTGCCAAGTCTAGCTTGCACTCTTTGGAGCTCTTCCACCTAATGGTTATTACTTTGTATCCAAAATAATAATTGAAGCAAAGTTTCCCTGTTTAAATGTCCTTTGGGCTATTTGGCTGTGCAGTGCCCATTTAAAGCAGTTTTAACCTGCCAGTAAATCAGTGCTCCAAGCTTAGGCCCAGCTAGCAACAACTGGTCACTTTCAGACTTCCAGTTGTACAATAAGGAATAATTACAAATAAAACTTAAAAGCATACAAAAGATAGAAAAGGCACATGGTTTCTGGTCTTCTCAGATCTTACTTACTTACTTACTTTTAAAAAAAATTTATTTATATAAATTAATATATTACAAATTTCACCCATCTCATTCAAGAGCGACTGCAATTTACTGCAGTCTTTACTCTTTATTTACTGCAATTTACTCAAAAGGGAATAGATCCTGTCCTTGAGTTGCGGGGGGCAGGGGGGAGCAAAAAAATCAAGATGGCGCTTATAACTTCATGATTGATGCTCCACTTCTTTTTTATGCATGTTGAATATAAAAAGGGGTGGGACTTTGATCCTGTGATTGTGGCTGCCATCTTTACTTTTCTGCCAGTCAAGTCTGGATATGAGGTTTTCTCTGTTGTAATTAAATAACAACAATGAAAAGGATAAAATTAGACACAAGTATGAAAGCGGCATCTAGGGATGTTTCAGGGAGGAACGTTCACATGTCTAAACTAAGACTGGGGAAAGCACAAACCCTTGCTTGTATCCTGTTCTTTTCAACTATGCCAACTATGCATACACATAGTTTCAGTTTACTGAACATTACTGAGGTTTCACAAGCAGCAGCAAGCAGCACAGGTGTGTGTGTAATTGCACATATGCTTCAGCTGAGTTTACAAGCAACTTGCCTGCAAAGAGTTCAAGTCAGCAAACAGTAATGTAGTAAGGTCACAGTTCAAGGTTCTAGGTGGTCATCAGCTGGTCTGGTGATGTATTGGTTTCAAGGCTTCCAATACAGAGTCCAGGTAAGATCGACTGTTCCAACAGAAGCTTGCTGGTTGACAGTGTCACCCTTATGTCATTGCCTGATGAAAACCAATTAAGGCCAACAGCACTCTTGCCTGGTAAGGAGGCACACTGAACACTTTTGTTCTGATGTCTAAAGTGAGCAATGCATCTAGGGAATGGGAAGTTGCCCAAGATTGGGATCTTCATTATTTAACTGTGGGCACAGTGTTATGGATAGCCTCAGATGTCAGCCTCAGGTGCACGTTCCTGAGGCTGACATTTGTCTGGCGTATCCAGAACAAGTTCCCGTGTCATATTCCTCGGAGTTGGGGATGACACAGACTTTGATAGTACACCATAACAAGATTTTCGGTGCTAGGCTCCTTTAGGGACTGTCATGTATAGAGAGACTATCTAACAAATGGTGCATTTACAAAGCCTTGGAGACCACCTAATCTATTCTTTTTCAAAGCAAATATCATCTAACCAGATTTCAACTTCTAGGAGCCAACTAAACAATGAAAAAAAGACCCTGTCTTTCCTTTTCATTAAAACATCTATGGCTGCTGCTTTTATTGCCTTGGTATACACTGGACAGTGATATGGAGCTGGTAATCCTGTTCTGACCTTGAGCATTAGCTGGTAGTACAGGTCCTATGTTCCACCTCACAAACCTCCAGAAAACCACTCTCTGCCCACTGTCATCTACACATTTCCATTAGTTTCTTTTTTGTATTTTCAAAGTTAGAGCTAGCTATAAGCTTTGCCTTATCCTACAAAAATATTTGCTGGCCCAGTTTAAGGTTATGACCTTCTGTACTAACTGACAGCAACCTAAATCTGCCACTTATGCCTTCAACGCTTGTGCCTAAAACTGGAGCAAAATATATTTAGTTATTCTCCTAGAGTTATATTAAATCTCCAGTGTAAAAAACAAACAAAAACAATAAAACTAAGGGATGAGGTAAGTAATGAAACAGGTCTGAATGAGCACGAAATGCTTTGCTTTGTAGTGCTGATTAAACAAAATCAAGCAGCTCAGCCCAGATGAACAAAAACTGCTTCCTTAAAAGCTGCATACATCCAAGAATACACCCTTCCCATACTGCTCTATTGAGAGAGAAAATAAAATACTTGATAATTAAGTAACACACTACAATACTTTTGCTGAATCTTTCCAGTTTTACTATAAAATGAATATATAACTAAACAATCAAGAGCATTATAGTGATTTCCCTTCCATATGGTACTAACAATTGAATATGTAATAAGGATTACCCATTTTCATCTTCCAGTACACTAACTGCATTTTTACAGGTCAACTAAATATTCTTTTTTTCCAGGTGACTAGACAAGTGCACATACAAATTTTACTTGAAAGTACACCAGCTTTGCCAAGTAGCAGCAGGATGAAATACACTACTGTAACAATTGAATCTTTGTCTGAGGCCAAGACTATACCTATTAGCATGCTTTGAAGCCAAGCCAATAAAAATCTCAGTGCTGGGATAGAGTTTTTACGCCTAAACAATCTGTGCTTGTGTTTAATATACTATAGTCTATTTTCAAGGCCCTGTCAATCATGCATTCTACATGAAGAATTTGGCTGATTTTTTTTCTCAAGAATTTTAGCAAGGCTAGAGATCCACAAAATGTATAGCACTGTGACAAGAGAAATCATACCATTAAACTTATATTCATATACAAATATTCAAGTTTAGCTAACAGCTGAACTGAAAAAAAAATCTTTCAAACATATTGACAATAACATTTTGAAAAAGGAATTGCTGAAACAATGTGCTATTTTAAGGGGAACTGACTCAACAACATAGCATGTCTAAAGAAGCAACACTGTCCCACTGGAAATCAATGTCTCTCCCCCCCCCACCACTTTCAGGACACTCCTACACTGCCAGATGTTCAGGAACAAAGGCCATTCAAGTTAATGTGTACCAGACGCTAGAGGGGAAGTGGATGGGTTTTGGAGGGTCAAGCAAACATCACAAGTACTTCATTTTCATAACGAAGCATGCTTCACTGAACAGTAAAACACAGGTGTTCTTTCTGTACGCCATCATCAAATCAAAACCACTAACAAAATCTGCGTTTAATTGTAATATCATTAAGACCCACAAGAAAGATCTTGGAAGAAAAAAAAGGACAAAAGTAAGTTTTTGGGAAAGAGACCATATAGCTAAATATTTCAGATGAAGTACCTTAATTTTATTTGTTAATTGTACTTCTTCTCCACTCTTCTTCCAAACAGCTCAGAGTTGCTTGAGTGCAATTACCTAGTTGCTTCTCATCTATGCAAATTTGGGACCCATGCCAACTTAAACTAATCTTCTGATTAGTTTCACGGAACACCAATTTCACAGAACACCATCATTCATTTATCCAATGAATTGATAGAAAGCATTACAATCGAGTAAGTGCTGTGAATAAATGTGGCTTCAAACATCTGAGCATACATTAAGCACATTACAGAGTTACAAAGGTACAAAAAATAGCTTGGATTTAAATTTAGACACATTAATGGACTGGCAGAAGCAGACCCCTACCTCTTTTATGCCACATTAGCCTCTACAGCCTAATGAGAACATTGGACAAAAGGCCATGGGATCCATCAAATGTGCCTAAGACAGGTCGATCTATGGTAGATCTATAACTTGAAGCATCTCTAGCCATTAGCAGTGCTTTCTGGGATCTGGGAGTCACATTGCATCAGAATCTGAAGACACCTCAGTTTCCAAACCTTAGGGAAGGCAGGACAGAACAGAAGGGCTAATCTCCAAAAATCAGGGAAAATAACTTGTGAGTTCAGCTCTGTTAACAGAAATTGTTTTCCCTTCTCTGTTTGTAGTATTTCAAAGGGATGGTATAAAAAAAAATGAACACTAAGTTTATTGGTATAAGCCTGGATCTAATCTTAGTTTTTCTCCAAGTCATTCTACAATTTCAAGGTAACAATTGCAACATTCACTTGACAGGGATTTACTCATCAATTATTAAACAAGGGGTTATAAACAAGACTGATACTATTGCATTGACCATATACAAACCTATATGGGAATCCCATCTGGAATGCATACAGCTCTGGATGCTCAATTCAAAAAGGAATCATCAAGCTTTTGGTATTTTTGAAAAGGAAAAAAGACAGATTATAAGGAGACTATATTAGAGATTTGGTCTAAGAGGCTGAAAGTTTCCCAGTTGAAACAAAGAGATTGGAAAAAGAGGAGTTTTCATAATGTCTTCTGACTGCTAGTTGATGTGTCATGGATGTGCTCTGCTAGTGTTCTGCCTGTGTGTCCTACAGAGTGGCTGTTACAGTCCTTACACTGTATGTTGTAGAACAGTGTAGAAAAAACTTGTTTTTTCTTCTTGGGCTACTGGGTCTTTTCATTTACTTAAGATGTTTTGAGGGCTTTAGTTGGTTTGTGTGCTATGGTGATGTCATGTGGTCGCAATAGTCTGTTGGTTGTTTCTGGGATGTTTCTGATGTATGGCAGTGTTATCCTTTTCATAGCTTGTATTGGTTGTGTTGTAGTGGTTGAGTGGTCAGGCACTTTTTGATAAAGTTGCATGGATATCCATTTTGTTGGAAGATGTTGAATAGGTGGTCTGTTTCCTTTTTCTGCTGTTCTGGGTTGCTGCAGTGCGTCTGTGCTCATATGAATAATTTTTTACACAGCTCCTCTTGTAGGAGGTTAGGTTGTTACTTTGGTAATGGAGCACTTGGTTAGTGTGGGTTGCTTTTCAATCGACTTGTGTTTCTAATTTGCCGTCATATCCTCTGCTGATGTGTATATCCAGGAAGGGTAGTGTGTTGTTTTCTTCTTCCCTTGTGAATTTTATTCCTTTGAAGATGTTGTTGATTGTTTCATGTGTCTTTTCTAGTTTTTTTTTATTATGTTGGTGTCATCTACATACTGGATCCATACTTTTGGCTGTATGCGTGGAAGCGTTACAGTTTCTAGACTCTGCATTACAATCTGTGTTATGAGTCCTGAGAGTGGTGATCCCATGGGTGTTCCTCTCATTGTGGTATATTTGTCCATCAAAATCTTTGTCCAAACAAAATCATCATCATCACTACCACCACCAGCACCACCATCTTTTTCTTCTTCTCCTTTCCTTCTTCCTCAAAAAAAAAAAAAAAGACTTTCTATACAACATAATCAAGTATCCTTTGAGTCTAATATTAGTCCTGGAGACTTCATGGACATGTCCAAGTTGTTTTCTTTTCAACAATGTGGAAATGATTTGCCCTGCCTTCTCCCAAGACTATTTTTGTTTTGTTTTTTAACTTCCCACAGCATACGGAACTGCTATTCAAGAAGAATAGCTCTATCTCCAGGACCTGGATCAGAGTGATGGACCCCCTGTGTGATGCTGTGGTCTTTTGAATGGTTGTTTTTTTCCAGGCTTTTTCCAATAATTATTTGTGTTTAATCTTTTATTATTGTATTCCGTAAGCTGTTGAAAATAGTAACAAACTGGGTCAGCGTATAAATCCCATTAATGGATAAATACATGTTCAAAACATTAGTTACACAGAACTATTTGCACAGTTTAAACCCAGCTATAAAATATCATAGATATCTTTTGTTACTTAATAGAATTGGTGAATTGAGTGGTGACTAAAACACAGGCTGTTCAGTTATAGCACCTTGCATTTGAATGTTCTTCTAGTCAGAATTTAGAGCTTTTCAGCACTACTTTTTAATCTCCCAAGGACATTTAGAAATTGCATTACTGAACTGCTGTTCAACTGATCATGACTCAGAATAAAATACTGAAGAACAAACTTGAAACACTGAGAAAAAGAATTTAAAAAGAAAACGATGGAGAGAACGTGTTTCAGAAAATCTGAAGCTAAAGTTAACTCACCATCCTCTCTTTTTATTTACTCTAGTTGTGTGCTAATCTTTCCTCCCTTTTCTTTTGTCCATTTTATTTGTTAGTGCTTAACTGGGATTATCCCACAGCCCTGTATTTGAACAGTGACTACCAAAACAATATGGCCTTTAGCCCCGGTGCTGCAGCTAATTGATTCTGAAGGACGCAGAGGAAACGTGCCCCAGAACAGAGGCACTTCCAATAACAAAAGGGAAAAAAAGACACTTTAGTACAGAGTAAGCCTTAGTCTTCACATCAGACAATGTAAAGTTTAAGAATTGATTAAATGTTACCATAAATTCCAAATAACAAGTAGCTTTCAGATTACCCTGCAGTTTAAACATATACAAGGCAACAAGCACTTTCTAGTCAAAATATATGCCTCTCTGAGCAATGAAATGCACAATATACTAAATGATCTAGAAACATTTCAGAGAAAAATATTATTTAAAGATGGAAAATAGGAAACAATTCTTCAAATATTCATAACCTCAGGAAGGTTATTCTTTCTTAGAAAGGATGTTAAGCAATGTCCTATTTTGAAATTAAGCATGAAATAAAAGAATATAAGATATGAAAAGCTTTTACAGTTCCCATTTCTGGTATTCAGTAGTTATACAATATTTCTTCAGTTTTTCCCATCTTGAACTATTGAGCTGTTCCTTTATGACGTACTCCATACAGCTTGGCATGATTAAATGGGCAATGAGCAAGAACAATAGCCATACACAGTAACAGTGTTGCAGTACTGTTTCGCGCTAGAAGAGAATTTGAATTTTTAAAGAATTCTTTTAATTCTATTTTAAGCTACCTTGCCCCCTTGCTAAGAAAAAATAGTAAAACAATGAAGTGTACAAGCAGCTATATAGGCAGACCAAGATTTCTGGGTTTTAAGATGCATAGAAATAGCCTCATTATTAGAATGACTCTGAATAGCACTGAATTTAGTCAGTGCTAAATGTTTTGTTTTCCGAAGGAGACCTATGCTTCAGAAAAACTGTCATTAAGACGTTCAATCCTCAGATAAAATTTAGAAGCGACTTGTTCAACTGAGCACAGTAGTTCCCCATTTCTTAGTAAACATGCATAAAATTACATTTCACGATGCTTTTCAGATGTTTGTTACTTTTCAGCAAGTTTTTACTTTTCATGCGTTCCCACACTGATAACTAAAGACAAGGGTCTTCATGCAAACAAAATTAGTCATAATTGCAAGTGACAAAGGACTTCTAAGAACTCATCTAATCAGATGAATAGTTTTCCATTACGCTATTTTGAATAAAACATTGACTGAAAGTAAATACATTATGCAGTAGTGATTTATGTACCTGGAAAAAAGTAATATGCCATATTGGGGGTCTGTCACACAAATTGTTTGCCTGCATAGGTTATGTTTATTTAAGAAACATGTCTATATGCAGTAACTTGCAACTGACTGATATTTTGCAGTGTTCCAGATAGAGAACCCATGGCTAGCCATGCTTTTTTGGTGCACATCCAAGTGACATATGTTTGCATATATTTATTCTGTGGTTTACTTTAGGGATTTTCAACATCAAACGAACAGTTATGTCAGAAATTGTCTTATATGAAGCACCTTATTCAAAGTATAAGACTCAGTTCATATGTCACACTGAGCCATACTGTGGCTTGTTTCATTTTGGCTTAGTGTGTTGAATGAACCAACCAGCTGGTCTATTCAATAAATCATGCTTAAGCAAACAATGGCTTAAAATGTTACATAAATCCGGTTTAATTTTCTAAAATCCCTGAAAATCTGCAGCATACTTAAAAAACAGAATAGTACAAACATTTTATGTCACTTAACTGAGGCGGTAATTGGCTTGAGATGTTTTCTTGAGATCTTCTGTGCCCATTTAAAACAGTATCAGCCCTTGGCACTGTGCCAGCACAGCTTCTCACCACCTACTGGATACTGGATATGCAAGTGAATAGCCAAGCACTTAAAACAATATTACAGGAGCTACTGGAAAAGCCTCAAAGACTAACCCTTTACAGCAGTAAGCCAGCCTGTAAAGACTATCAGAGAGTAAACTACTTGACATAGTTAAAACTACAATACCAGACTTTTTAAAATGTGACTGTTATAAAGTACAAACTATAGATCCAATCATTTTTTATTTGAATTACAATTGAAAAGGACCTAGTGGGTCTTACCAACAATGGATATCCTACGCCTAAAGTATTCCTAATAGATATCTAAGCACCTCTTTCAAAGGCTCAAAAAAAAAAAAAAAAAAAGAGAAAGAGAGAGAGAGAGAGAGAGAGATATTCTAGCCAGCTGATTCCTCTGTTGAATAATGTTTATTGTTGAAGATTACACCTTAAAACCTAGTTTATGTATTCATCAATGCAAGCATTCAGTTTGTACAAAGAGGGACAGCATCAACCTAGGGTTGCATTTGGTTGAGCCAAGCACTCATCACAAACAATTAATTTAATGTATTGCTTTACGGTCCAGGACCAAACCAACATCCATTAAATCATATGCAATTAAAATGCATGCATCAAAATGACGTAAAACCAAGTCAATAAAACCTGTGAGGGATGCACCAGTCACTTTCTATAGGCTAATGGCACAGATAGAAATTTTGCTATTGCCCTTGACATACCTAAAAATTGGTAATTTCAAAGAAAAACAGTGATTTTCTCATCATGAGGGAAATTAAAATTCTTAATAATTGGGGTTATGAATTCTGATTGCCAGTGTAAACATAGTGGGCACTTTAATAAGGCATGAGATACAGATTCAACCTCTATGCATGAACATATTCAGGCACAATTTTCATATGGAAGATTGCAAAATCTTCCAGTTGTCACCCTGATGGGTAATGTATCAACTTGGGTCACACAAAAAGCCTCCTAGGCAGAGCATGCACAATCTTGAAAAAATAATTAGGGAGAGTCCAAGGAGGAGTAATTCTACTATAATAAAGATGGGAAATTTTACCACTATCCACCTGAATATCTAAGTCCCAGACCCTCTCTTAAATTATTCTAAGGTTTTATTTTATTTGACAAACCACAATAGATCTTGGTCAATTTGTCTTCACAGAGTGGATTCAAATCTATCTTTCAGGGTAAGATGAACCAAAGAAGTCCCTCAAAGGACTTGCTTTGCCCAAGATCTTAAGCAGCATAATCTTGTGTGATCCTCAAATAATGCAGCCCAATTCTAATCATGTTAGAGCACTGGAAGTTGAATGCAGTATGCATGCTATTGTTATTAAAAATTTAGATAGTATGGAATTCAAGGCTGAAAACTTAGAGATACACAACTGAGTTCTATAAAGCAACATACCCAAAACTTTGGCCTTGAATAACTTAATGGGAGCGGGAACAAAATCATTCCCATGCCAAGTTGCAAATTTGGTAACAGCTAGAGATGCTTTTTGGGCCTTTATAGATAATTCCCTGACTTGGTTTCCCTGGCAGGTAGAAGACTGAAAATAAATGCCTAAATATTTTATCTACTTGATCATTTTTCCATTAATCATCCCCCTAGTTGAGGGATTGGGGCGCTTTCTGGAGAATACCAGAACTTTTGTTTTTTTAGTAGTTTAATTCAAGGCGTTTTCTAGTGCAATAAGCTGATAATGCTCTAAGGCATCTATACAGCCCAACTTTAGATGTAAAGAGAATGGCTGCATCATTTGCATATAAAGGAACAGAGATGGGGCAATGAGCAAGAGATCATAGCTGAAAGTCTACAGTGGCAAAATACTCAACCATATTGTTAATATAGAGGTTAAACAATAAGGGGGCAAGTATGCACCCTTTATTGACTCCGTCACAGATGGAAATAGGCTCTGTTAAATCCCCATTGCTATTTTCCTTGACATGTGCATAGTGCCTTGATGTAATTGTATGATTAATTTGAAGAGCCGGTGATCAATTGTTGAGGCTGCTAATTTTCTCCAGAGCTTATCTTGGACTACACAGTCAAAGGTCACAACATAGAGGGATCCATTTGGGAGATTATAATAATAATCTGCTAGGTGGTACAAAATTATGCACTGATTCATCATATAGTGTTCAGACCTGAAACTGGCCTGTTCAGACACTGTGATATTCTCAGAGTGCAACCAATCCAAAATTTTATTATATAAAAATTTGACATATAATTTGCTAATGACCGAGAGAAGACTGGACAATAATTAGTGCGGTCACATCTATCTTCTTTTTTATATATTGGAAGAGTAATGGAGTTAAGCCATCCTTAGGTACACATATAGATTTATGGCAAGGGACATTAGAGCAATCTGGTTGCAACATCTGTCACCCCACTGATCACCAGGGTTGATTCAGCTGATCTGGCTGGCTGTCCCCTTCCTCCCTCCCTCTCTCCCTGCTCCTTGAATGTCCCTCCCAAAGCTGTATGTCTGATTGAAAGGACAACTATTTCAGAGAGGAGTGTGCCATTCTTTAGTCAAGGGTATATGACAGCTGCACTCCCCTACTACAACCTCCAAACAAGCTCATGGTCCATTTGTGGGAGAATGTAAGACAATCAAACTTTCTATTGAATTGAAGTTTTTTTAAAAAAAATTTGTTCTGGAGGGGGAAGATTCATGTGAAACATACTGTAAGTTACAAGGCAACTCTGGGGGACAAACTTGAACAAGATGTTATCAACATGAAAAATGGGATCCACTCTGTTCCTTCCTCACAACAAATGAGTGTAGGTCCCAGCAAGCATATGAATCAAGAGGTCTTTATAAGAGAGATTCAGAATGTCAATTAATTTTTTAAAATTACCAATTAGCCTACTATAGATCTAACAAAAATTTTGATGTGACAACAAAATACCGTATATTGTTGCAGCAATAAGCACATGGTTCATGTTTAGAAATAAATTGAAATAATAAACATCTCAAAAGCACAGCTAGTGGTTTCATACAGAGTAAAATGGGAAAAATACTGTCATGTTTTATAAATATAATCAGCTCACAAATATGAATGGAATAAAATATTCCCAAGCCCAAGCCAAACAAAGTGGGCTACACAGGATAACCCTTACTAACAAGATTAAATATATAGGACTATCCTTTGTCTGTGTGTATTTATGCTTTATTAAATGTTATAAGATGGAAATGACCACTGGAAATTAACAGTGCAATTGGGGAATAAGACCTTTTATAAAAGAACCGAAATGCTTCCCTGCCACAATATACTGACATAGCCTTTATTAGCCACTTATGACTCTTCAGGCATTAATTCTCCTCTTCCTACCACTCCAAGCACACTTCTATATGGGGTACCCAGAATTCTCCTCTGCATTTTACCATTTCTTTTCTACCTAAAATATTACACTGAGCTGAGAAGTCAATTTTCAAACTGGGAAGTTCTAATGTCATTTGAACACAAAAGGACCCTTAACTCCAGATACTTATACTAACCAATCTCTAATACCTCCTGATCTTTGGAGTTTACAAAGGGTTGTTGTATTTCAATAATTTGCTTCATATTTTCCAAAAGAACAACATATCTAAATAAGATTGAAGCACATGGTATAAATCTCCAGTCCATTCTGTTCATCTATGTGAATTGTTTCAACTCAATGGGCAAATTGCTCTTACATTTGTTTATATCAATTACGGCCTGAGTGAATTTAGCTGTCAACAAGACATATCTGCAGAGTATTTTCTCTCTGAAATTCCTGAACAGGGATTTCACTCCAAACAATATAGAATTTTTTTTTTAAAACATAGATTAATCATTAGAAGAAACAGCCATTTCATAACTGTTATCTGAAACACATTTCAGAACTTAGTAAAATGTATGTAAAATGTACCAAAATATTCCTTTTCATGGGTCAGCAATGTTGATGAATGGTTGATTTCTTCCCCATAGAATGTCCTGCAAAAGTACAGGTCAGTGTAAATGGAAACTCTTCTAATGTGCTAGGATTTTGTTTGTTTTGCTTTATTTGAAGATCTAAGGACTGCAATAAGAGGCATAAAATCTGGGCAAACAAATCAAGACAGGAAAACTGCAGGAGATAATAAAGCAGGAATTATTGAGACCCCGTTATCGGTCACTAAAAAAGAATTGGAAACAAAAGGGTACTCTAGCCAAGAAACTGCCTAGGAATTAACTCACCTATAAATAACCAAGACTCAAGGGAAGAATGGGCATCAAACGAAATAAGCCAGTTACATGTTTTGTAAAAGTACGTCCATGTCTTGCTCCTACTGATTTTTTAACATAAAAAAACTGTTAAGACACACGCCTGCAGGCATTTTGTTGAATTCAGACCATATTCTGAAACACATATATTAAGGAATCTTTTGATTTTGGCAACAGCATATCCTGGCAGACTTACCCAGCAAATCAAGCATACAACAGCTGCTTTTGAAATTAATCAACTTATTCCTAACTCATCAACACATATGTATGATCTAAATATATAAATCACTTAATTTCTTTAGGGAGTTTTCCACAACAGACTGTTCTGTAAAAACACTACAAGTACAAGTGGTACGGCTGTGCAAATCTTTCCAAAAAGGCGCTTTGAGTACATAAATAGGATTTCTTTTCTTAACATTAAAGCAGCTGTGCCCTTTTCCAGATCTGTATTATTCTGTATTCAGAAACCACTCAATCCTGAAAAAAGAAATGACTGCTTTAATAGCTTGAAAAGAGATGCTACATATGGACCACTAAATTTCTAAGCACCTCTTTTGAAGGTTTATGGCATATATAAATCAAAGCCCTGGAACAGATTACTGACTATGGGAGTAAATGTAAGTTAATTAGGTGGTGGAGAGCTCAGACTAAAGGTATTTTGCTTGGTGTGAATTAGAATATTGGACTGAAATCAATTTAATTAGCTAATCACTAAATCATAGCTTCATTTTTCAAACAAAACTAAAATCCATATTATGAAGGATCTAATACAGTGATATTTTTAAAAAATATTTTGTCTTAGCTGCCCACTTAAAAATTCTAACCACTCTTAAAATATGTAGTATAGTGTATATATATATATATATCTCAACAAGAATACCACAAATGAAAAAGGTACAGAAAAAAGCAACCCAAATGATCAAAGTCACATGAGTAATGGTTATAAACATTGGGTCTTTTTAGTTTACAAAAAGGCAAGTAAAGAAAAACAAGAAAGAGATAAATAAAATGATGCATTATATGGAAAAATAGGAAAGCAAACATTTTTCTTCCTAAAATGGGCAATGAGAAGAGGTAAAAGAATATTGATTTATACAAGACACGTTAGCATATAGAATCTGCTACCACAAGAATGGCTAGTACATAAGACCAACATTCCAAATGAAGTTGATCAGAAAAATCAGCTTTCACTGAACTTGGTGTGATAGATTTTGTGAGATGAGACAAGATACTGTATTTACTGCTTCTCTTGCTGAGAGGGACCAAAAATGTATGCCATTATGGAAAACCATTAATGGGAAGCAAGTTACTGGTTGTCATCTTGAGGAAATGAAAGGCAGAAGATCTAACTATATCTAGATAGATATGTTATCTTCAATGGCCATCAGCATCAAGCAAAGCCATTATAGTGGAGTTTCCCCCCCTATTTTCAATCAAATTCTAAAATATGTACACATTTTTAAAAAGTTTTTATTTAAAAATCTGTAAGTGTCTTTTGGAGATACTGAAGAAAGAGGTAATAATAATTTTTCAAAAGTTTCTTTATACAGGTAGCCCCCAGGGTTAAGAACACCCGGTTTACAGACGACCCATAATTAAGAACGGAGCCTACTGTAGCAAAATTTGAGTTAAATACACAATGATTTGAGTTACTTACACAATACTACTTATACAGTATTACACAATAATAGTGTTCTGGCTTACATATAAATTTGACTTAAGGACAGACCTTGGGAATGGAACTGGTTCTTAAACTGAGGACTACCTGTACCTTACTGCAACATGCAAATGAAAATAGCTTCTAGTTAACCTGCTGCCTTAGTTTAATTAAGAACATATTCTCATCTACTATCAACTTATTATTACTAAGTAGCTTTAATAATATTAAATAATATTAAACATTATAACATGGCATAACAAATTATTAAATATTAAATATTAATAATTGGTTATGCCATAACTAATGATCATATGTTTACTGAACTTATTTTCTTCTGCAGAGTAACTCTATAGCTTTACAATTTTTATATTGCAAACTATAAAAAGATTGACCCTTTCTTCTGCCATCTGTGGGTAATAATCAGCATGCCTCTACTATTATATGCTTAAGGTTTGAGACTATCATATCAATAATCAGTAAAATAAAATAAAATAAAATAAAACTAAATTAAATTAAATTAAATTAAAATATAAAGCCACTGGCCATCCATAAATACATGGCACATGAGCTCCATCTACAGGTCAACAATTCAAATAAAAGCTTTGATGGATGGTTACTTAAAAAAAGGAAGGTTCTGATTTCATGTTCTAATACTTTTTGCACACTTATAGCAACATTTTAAAGGTATATTTTATGAAATCCTACAATATTTGTTTTATGACTGGAAAAAACAATTTTACCTTAAGGCCTCTACCACTAAAAAGAAATGTGTGGCAGGAAACAAAATGATCTTTGTCCCATTTTTTGAACTTGTGGTTCATTCAATTGGATAGACATCACACATAAGTGGGATACCAAAAATAGAGGTGGGTTTGAAACATGATCTTAAAAAGAAAGAAATTATTTATTTTGTAAAGATTAATCAAAGCATGTTGACCAAAGGTTTTTATAGAATCAGAGAGATGGAAGTTACTCTGAAGGTCCAATCTCTTCACTCAATCTAGGATGCAACCAAAACATCCCAGACAAAAAGCCATTAAGTCTGTTTCTTTGCAGTCCAGTATATAAAATTAAATGACTCAAGTATTGCCTGTTTCAAGGTCAGATATTTATGGTTTATTCTGGCATTCTCTTCTATCAGATAAAAAGCATGCTTCATTGTCTCACTAGAGTCACAATTCTCAGCAAAGAAGACTCATATGAATAGCACTAAGTGAGCAATTATTTTGCAACTGAACATAAGAAATTAGACCAGAGTAGCTATAAATATCATACAGTTTGGTCTAGTGGTTAAGGCAACAGGCTAGAAACCAGGAAACTGTGAGTTCTAGTCCCTCCTTAGGCATGAAAGCCAGCTGAGTGACTATGGGTCAGTTACTCTCTCTCAGCCCAACTCACCTCACAGGGTTATTGTTGTGGGGAAAATAGGAGGAGGAAAGAGTATTAGGTATGTTCACCACCTTGAGTTATTTGTAAAAATAAGAAAGTCGGAATAAAAAATCTAATATATCTCTTCGCATATGAAGTCTTACTCCAAATAACGTATTTAAGTTTCAAAATTATCTTTGATAATTTAACTTTAAAAGTTTTGGTAACTATCAGGTATTTGGCAAAATGTTACTAGACCCTCCCACTGAAGTTCTCTCCACATTATGAATCCCTGCATGCTTTGATCAACAGAAATTTGAATCAGCTTTTCCAAAGCCATCTCTTGAGAACATGTCCTGTCACAAGTGTTCTTATTTTATCTTGAAATCAGATTTTTTCAAATTCCCATTTCTGACAATTACTGAGCAGACCTTAACACTTTTTGTGTTTAAATTCTAAGCACAGCACAGATTCTGATGACTTGCAAAATCATTTCTGTATTACTAGTTACTTTGATGTGTTTGTGATGAACCCATAATAGATTAAACATTCCAGCAGTTATTTTATCCAATCCAGGGTTCATCACTGCAGAAAAGAGGGTACATACAGTAAGGACACCAAGGAAAGGTTGGTACATTACTATATTATATATATATATATATATTTAATATAATTACTCTAGAACAGAGATAGGTTACTTGTTTGCTCTCTGCCATCCATATTGCTGTACTATAACTCCTTGCATTCCTTATCTCTGCTATGTTGCTAGAGTTGCAGGAAGTTGTTCAATACAATGAGGAGGGCCACAGGTTCTCTGCCCCTGCTTGCAGGAATAATTTGAGTATTGCAAATTTCAAAAATTCCTGAGTGGACTCTTCATGGATTGTTAATTTAATCTAAAGAATAGCCAAACACTTTTGCAAACTAGGACTCAGCAGGTAAATTAATACATGCCTAATTTCAGGCACTGTCTATGAGTCCTTAAAGCTGCAAATGCCATGTAAAAGTCTAGAAGTTATATCTGTGGATTTGCAACTTAAAGATAGATTTCTATTTATTGTTACAATGGCCATCAGAAAAATAAAGGTTCTAACCATGAGAAGAAAATTTTTCATCTTACTAAGCAGTAGGAATAAAACAGCTGTTAGCTTAAAATCACAACTTGCTGTTTAACAGAATCACTGTATGTTCTCTTTCCCCAATATATGAAAAGCACCTTTTAGTTTGTCATTAGCAGACAAATGTGACACCAACTATGTAAATGCTGATACTTCAAGGTAGGTGATTCTTGAAAAATAGAAGGATCCATGGCCATATTGGAAATTAAGAAAGTGTTATCTACCTGATAAGATCCCTTGTCAATGTGAAAAGAGCATAAATATCTGCTTTGCTTAACCAGCGTAACACAAGCATAATTCCTATACCAACTCTGAAAGAGAATTAGTTAGAAGAAGCAAAACCTCATAGTCATTATTTAGAAATAACATGTGACCCTGGTTAAATAATCAAATCTAAGTAGATCCTTAACAATATTGTTAATATTAATTAGTGTTAAGTACAATCCTTACATTTTACAAACCCAACAATATGATGTATCAATGAAATTAAAGAGTACAGAAGTTTAAAAGTTACAGCTATGCACTGCTCTGAGGACTGGACTGTATGCATGATGACTCAGGAAGAAAATACCGTATTTTTCCGACTATAAGTCGATACTTTTTTCTAAAGTCCTTACACTAAAAATTGAAGGGCATCTTATTTAAGGAAGTCAGCCGAGGAGAGAACCGCACGGTTGCAAAACTGCCCATACTTTGTCTCTGCAAAGAGGCTTCCTCCTATTGCTAGCCTCCAATCACGAGCGAAACAGCTTGAGTCTGCAAACAGACTTCTTCCAATCACGAGCCTGATGTAACTGATGTCAGCTGATGCTGAACAAACCAATTAGAGGAAGTCTGTTTGCAGAGACAAGCTATCGGCAGTTTCACTTGTGATTAAATGTAATCAGTTATGCAAAAGAGCATGGAAATAGAGCTGCAGAGAGACGGTTTGGACCTCCTCCCACCAAGTGTTTCAGGTAAATGTTAACTAATTACTAAATAAAAATGTGTTGTGCACTATCTTTAAAATATTGATTTCTTAATTTTGGGTTGGAAAAGTGGGGGTCGTCTTGTCCATGGGGGCGTCTTATTGACAGAAAAATACGGTACATGCAAATACTTTTTTGTCTAGTTAATAGCCATCACTGTTGTCTGAATATGACAACAGTGATGGCTATTACTGTTAATGGAACAGGTACCAACAAGGGCAAACAACGAATTCCTACTGTTTACCTAATGTGTATTCTTCTGAGTGAGACAAAACCACTTAAATAAACAGAACACAAAAATGATGTGCTCTTCAATTCTAGAACAAGACGTCTATGATGTGGAACGTTTTAAGTAAGTAAAACTAAACCATTTATCAATATAAGAACCTACATTAAGAATTATGAACACAATGGAAGAGAATGACTTATTTCATGGACTGTTTCTTCCAACTACATGGTGTAAGGTTATAGGTATTTTTCAACACAGGGAAATGTGGACAGGCTTAGTGGTTTGATATACATGTTAACTCTACACATATTACAAACACTACCTATGGCAATCAGTATCAGGTAAGCACAGTAAATTCATCTACAAAGTAAGAATCTTGCTCTGACACACCTAAGTCTTGGATGGTCCTACTGAACCTCCAATCAATGCCCAAACTTTGCATACTGTACATATTATGGCAATGACAATAGGACTAACTAAATCTGAAAGGGTTTTTTGTACTTATTATGGCAGTAACTCAGAGATTTGGCCCTGAGTTCAGGTGAATAATATAAGACCAAAAACCAAACCAAAACATAGGTAACAAGGACCAGATACACTTTTTTTGCCAAGGATTTTACCCTGACTATTTCTAGAGTGGTGGCTGTGTTGCAATCCTGTGGAACCTTACAGACTAACAAATTATTGAATGTTTAACATAGTACAAGACTGCTTTATTTTTATGTTCAAAATTTATCTAAACACCTTCAAATTTATGTTTGGTAACAAAATAGACCTCTAAAAATAATTATGAAAAGCTTTGATGCATTATAACACTTTATTTAAAATGCTGACTATAGAATATTTGAAAGTTTCCTTTAGGAACTTATCCTTCCAGTAAGTTCAAGGTATTCATTACTCACCTACGGCTACTCTTCTTCTGCATTTGTTCTCCTTCAGTTACTTTTTTAACAGGTACATCGGTATTTTTCTTTAACTTTTGCATAATTCGTTTTTTCATTTGATATTTTTCTTCATTATCAAGACCATCATCTTCATCACAATATCCATCCTCTTCTTCCTGGACAGATTGTTAAGACATTCATAAATTTTGGTTTATATATCTGAAATGTTCAGTTTCATCCAGAAAAGACTTTATCTCATGACCAATACATTAGAAAAGCTTATTTCTAAAACAATGAGGTATTTGAAGGGTCCCAAAAAATAAAAAGTGGGGAACCCTCTTAAGAATTTTTTCCCCTCAAATAATTAGGTTTAAACCTAAATGGAATATGTTTTTGGGACAATTAATAAAATGCTCAAGACACTATGTGTTATTGTCACACACACACGCATTCTTACTTTCTGAAAGTGACCTCTAAAAACTGTGTCACAGCATGGCTTTCCTGCACAATTCTTATGCTATGGTCAAGTAGTAGCTGCAACCCCCTCTCCTCCAAAAGTTGCATTTCTGTCTCCAAGGAGCTATCATTTCCAAAAGAAATTAAGTTTCCATGCTTGTGGGCTCTCAAATGGCAAGGAATGTGGTCAAGTGAATTTGCTCTTTGAGATCCACAAAGAAGCTAAAAGAAAGTACTCCATATTTCTTTACTGGAAGTTAAAAAATTCTAAATTTTAATTACATTGATAAATACTCATTGTCACTGAAACCCATATAGGAATTCACCAACTCAAGGACATTTTAAATTTTAATACACCAAACATCATTTCATCCACAAACAAGTTATGCAAATATATTTTATCTCCTAAAGTAAAATAAAAACACAAGTGCTGAGCCATTTGAAATTCCTGATCCTGGGAGGCCTCTGGATTGGGGTAGTGCTGAGAAGCATCTGGTGACAGGTGCAGGTGATAACTGCAGGTAGTCTCAAATAGCAATGTCTAAGTGGAGGCATGAACTGGGTCATCATAAGGAAATTCAAACACAGGCAAACAGTCTGGCCGATCATCTTGCTGGTAGTTTATATATCTAAGGAGGCATTTCTCTAAGTTAGCATTTTACCCTCTGACAGGTGGAGGTTTCTACCCAATAACTGAAATAGAACTTTCTAAAAATGAGATGTGAATGATATGATTAGGCAATATCCACAACATAAACTGAGAAAGTACAAGAATGCCTCTTTTGATATGTATAGAGAAGCTACTTCACATTCAAAGGCAAAGCCATGACAGGGAATGACATGGGCCACTTTAGAGGACAACTACTACCAAAATGACACTGAAGCTTTTACGCGAGGTAGTTCAGTTATAAAATCCAAGAACTGTTGGTTAGAAGCTGGGAACAATGATGCATGGCAAGAATAAATTAAGCCTTTATATCAGCTCCAATATGAGGCTAAAAATCATAGGGGAAGAGATGGGTAATTTTAAATACTCTAAAATGCCCAGCTGGTTGGTTACATAGACAGAGCTACAATACTTCCTGACTCAAAGAAAGAGGAACATATTGCCAGAAACTGTGGAAAAAAAATGTCTTCTTCCCCAAAACAGTGGGAATTAGAAAAGCCCCCTGCCCTCAATTCATCTATCTGAGCCCAAACATATGGATCCTGTTTTTGTTGAGTGAAGATTTAATCACTTGGAGAGGAAATCTTCCTTCTGGCCCAAGGGTCACTGGGTGGATCAAGGGGGTGGAGACAAAGTTTACGGGGCACAGAATGGAAACTGGAGGATGTTTATTGGATAAGAAAAACTAGTTTGTAAAGCAGCAACCTCTTTGTTCTGTGAGCTAGACATGCAACAGATGAAAAAACTAAAAAGAGAAAATAATTGTTTCCCCTGATCTCCCATTCCATGAGTCTGTGGAAGTTTGCAAGTGTTCTAAATTCTTGTTGTCCATCCACACCTTGAAAGGGCATTCCAACACGTCAAGATGGCTTGAATGCCTTGTTAAAAACATCAGAGTACCTTTTAGTTGGAAGGAGTTACCTGGAAAAGAATGCAAGGGGGAAGAGGTTGCCCTCCAACTTTTGAGTGGATTGTAAAAGTATACTTTCTACAGTGCGGGGGGGGGGGGGCGAATTGGGTGACAGAAGATGGACTGAGAACCGAATGCCTCTTTGAATCAAAGAAAGATTTGCTGAGCATTGGAATCCCACTGAAAGGGATTCTCATTCTTGGCAAGATGAATCAGTAGGATGATCAATGCAACAAAGTTAGGAATAAATTTATGGTAAAAATTGGTAAATTTTTGGTATCCAGGGACCTGCAGCAAACTTGAAGGGGATAACATAGCAGTACCCAACATCTGTCAGACACAGTGAGAACGAGCCCATGAGTGCCATGAAAAAAATTACTGGGACACTGAGGGTGCTATGAACTGAGAAAGCCTAGGAACCTCTGCCCCAGAAGATGAGACTGATTCATTTACAACAGGCCAAATATGGTGCTTTTAGAGCATCTGCTTGCAAAATGCCCCTTTCACCATCAATGCATGTTTCAGAAGGGCGATCTTAGCAGGGCACCCATACGAAGAAGTATCCTAGTGGCAGGTTTTCCACAATATAAACAGAGGCCTTGTGTTTTTCTCAGACAGATAGTGGTGCTCTATGTGTGGGAGGAGGAGGGAAGAAAATAGTGGCATCTTCCATTCCTATACTCTGCATGAGGTCAAGTCTTCCATCAGTACCCAAACAGTCCTGGATTCATGCAGAAAGTCTTTGTGGTGCCCTGACAACTGCGTATCTTTCATATTTTATGTGATAGCTTCTTTTTAAACTGGTCAATTACTTTTCTTTCCTATTAACTTGCATCCTGGGCTAAAAGCTGAAAGTCAGCAGTATACTTTCCCACCCCCAAGGGTTTACATTGTTGGAGTCAAAGAAATTGCATGGTTGGCATCACCTGCTTGAATGAATTATTAAAGCTAGCCCTCAGGTATTCACAAAATTGGCAGTAGTTATCAAAGTCCAGGCTATACTGCATCAGAAAAGGGCTTCCTTATTTTGCAGCTCATTCCCCTGCAATCTGCATTTGAATCTCGCCCAACTAGGGTGCTGAATGGCTCTTTGACAGAAAGAGTGATGCCATTGGCTCTAAAAGGGTAATGGCCAAGAGGTCATCCTTTGATCCTGTTATTTTGGACAACCATCACCCTTATCCAACCTTCTTTTGGGGGCAAAGGTTGTTGAGGAAATGGTGTGGTGACAATTACAAAGCATCCTGGATGAAGATTATCTTGAATCAAATGGCAGTGAGGGATTGGATGAGATGAAACAGATTTAGGATAAATCCCAGTGCTTGGAACCAGTGCCTGGAGGGTATAAAGGACTGGATGGGATGGAGCAGACTTACGATGAATCTCAACAAGAGAGAGATACTGTTTGTGCAGAAGCCTTCTGGATCCAGATCTGGGTCCAATTCAAGGTGGCGGTTATAACCTATAAAGCTCCTTATACTCAATTTCATTACCTCAGGGATTATCTGCTCCATACAGAGTCTAACCAGCCAATACATGCTGGTGAGGAGGACATGCTGCAGATTCTTCTCAGCTTTCAAGATATGAAATACATGGGGGCCCAGGAGCAAGCCTACTCTGTGATATGCCTTTGGAACCGCTTACCCTCCAAAACCAGCCCCCTTCCATATTGTCATTTCAGAAGAGCATTTAGATGTGCTATTCCAAAAAGCCTCCAGAACAAGGGGTGGCTGGAGTGACAACTGCTGAGTTGGACTTGGGTACCTGGGATTGAAACGATATGTTTGTGAGGATGTTTTGTGTTTTATTGTTCCACTCAATGTAAGCCACCTAAAATCTAACTTGAATTGGCAGAATGTAAATCTCTGAAATAAATAATAAACTGAACCTATGAGGAAGAAGAAATTGTCCTACACTATTTGATTTACTGAAATCTTTCCATTAACAGGACAAGTTAATTAAATATTACCAACAGTTCAGCAGCTGAGACACTAACCAGATGTATAGTGGTAATAGACTTAGCTTTGTAAATATCATAAATGTTACAAATATATAACAAAATGGGCTCCATATTAATGTAAAGGTCTTACCTCATCTGAATTATCACTTTCATTTGCTTTTTCACTGAAAGGAAAGGCGATATGTAAGTAGATTCCTTTCTAATGCACTTTCTAAAATAAAATTCATCTAAATATTACATTACTAAGTAATGAGGTTTTTACTTAGCTATCCTTCTTTAGCCCAACTCATTAATATTTTTCCAGTTGAAACAAAGACAATCTGATCACTATTTCATAAGCATCACATATGCTTGAAGCAGCCATCTTACTCAAGAATTGCAATCAAAGCTGCAGGATATCCTCAAGAATAGTCTGGCGAATAGTTAATTGCCTAGTAATATATGCCAGTCCTTCCTAATCTGGTCCCTCCCCAAGTGTAGAGAATTTCAAACATGGCTGCTGGCCATGCTAGCTAGGAATTCTGAAAGCTACAGTACTAAAAGATGTGAAAGAAGGCTGGCTTGTAATGCAGTAGCAAGTAGGCCAAATTCCACACATTTATCACAATAGACATTCCACACATCTAAACTAACAGAATTATTTTTGAATTAGCAACAACATATTTACCTTTCAATGGCAGGAATGGAACTCAGATGTGGATCATCTTTCAATAAATCATGACTGCTTTTGCTTTTTCCTTTCATGCTCTAAAATTTTAAAAAAAAAGAATAGCAGTGGAATAAAGGGTCTGTGGGAAAATGTTTTCACTTTAGTTACACAGATTTCTCAATAAAAAAACAAAGCACTGCTGCTCATACAGAGGCATTATACAATATCCTGCCTCTTATAAATACATCACCAATATTTAGTTGATTGCAGATGTTTATTCAAATAAAACTATTATGATCTGCTGCCTATAATTGTTGCAGAGGAGCAATGGCTTTACTCTGGGGTAAGATCTAACCTTGGTACTGTTTCTATCATCAAAATGGCCATTTGACAAGTGACCACCCCCTGGATTTCAGAGAAGCAGGAAACAATCAAAAAGCCTTTCTCCTAGACGACATATAGATGTATTGTGAGTTTTATATAGAAAAAAAACAGCCTTAAGGGTGCCAGGTGCTAGATTATTTTGTGCTTATAATTGTAACCAGAACTTTCAATTGTGAATTGAAAGTAAGCAGGAGTCAGCTATGTTATCTCTATTAATAGCCTGGCAGTTATATCCTAAACCAATGCAGTTTTCCAGACAGTTTTCAAGGACAGCCCAACAAAAAGCAACTTAGAGGCAACTAACCTGGAAAACACCCTCCTCCATCTCTCTCTCTCTATACATACAATAGTTGAACTGACTGCCAAGAGTGATAAAAGACATTCTTGGCAACAGTTAGCACCTCAATTTCTCAGAACAAGGCTAGATCCAAGAAGAAACCTAAGCTCTAGTAAGACTTTAAGGGGAGGGCAAATGCATTCAACACAACAACACAAATCTTCCTAGACCAGAAGGAAGCCCTTCCCGTCTTTCTACCTCTGGCTGAACATGTGTATCTGCAGGCTTTCAGAGAAATTATTGTTATTAAGCACAAATTACTATGTTTTAGTGCAAGAACAGGTAACCTTCAAGTCTAGATCTGTATAATTTCTACCAGTAAAGCTTGCCAATATAATACCAAGATACATTATTCCTCTTCTTCATTATTATTTTATTTAAACCCATTATCTGGAGCCTCAGTCTATATTCAATTTGCTAATAAAACTGCAGTATGCAAAGCTGGACAATAATTTCACAAAGCTGAAAGTTAAAGGGCTTCACCGAAGTATACAGATAGTTAGCCTGAAATTATACCTGACTAACTCTGTTGACTTCCACTTCTTCCTCTTCAGCTTCTTCTCCAAATGAAAGCAGGCTAAAATTTCTTCAAACATAAAAAAAGAGGTACCTTAATTTAACAGTGGAACACATAAAAGCCCAGAATTTTTTTGAATACTATTGCCAATTCAAAAGTCTATAGAATTTAATTTTCTTGTGTGAAATCCCACATAATCCTAATCAACCTCCTCTCCTGCAATAGG
The DNA here is from genome assembly GCF_059951505.1 of Python bivittatus. Taxonomy (NCBI): domain Eukaryota; kingdom Metazoa; phylum Chordata; class Lepidosauria; order Squamata; family Pythonidae; genus Python; species Python bivittatus. The sequence continues at coordinate 983,519 of NW_028277112.1, read as the reverse complement.
ATTTTCTTCTTGCTGCACTTTAAGGATACTTTAAGTATCCTTAAAATTCTCCCTAGAACACACTTTGAGGGTGCTCAAGACACTGCAGCAGAAACCTTCACCCTATTATGGTGCAATCTTCCACTCATGAAAGCACACAAGTGGATTCTGTTCCATATCTTTTATACCATTATTATTTGTATATAATTTACTGTTAGTGCATGAATCAAATCCTAATCTGTATGTGGAAAGATTACATCTGAGCGTGCAGGAAAGAAATCAACAGGTTATACTTACTTTGTGCCCTTTGATTTTGCCTTATCGACTTCTTCCACCAGTTTCTCATTCTTCAGCTTTTTGCTGGCCCTTGGAATTATATCATCGAAAGGGTTAAATAAAACCTGAAAGAAAAGTGTTTTACAAATCTTTTAAGACCTTCCATTGTGAAAAATAATATTTCATAAGCATCCAAACACTGCAACCTAGAATGGTGATGAGCCATAACTAGGCTTGCTGAACATATCTTATTAAATCTAGCACAGTTAAAGCTTGTATACTTTAGGCCAGATAATAGCCTTATCTAAGCATGACCAAAATATTTATACACCAGTATTTAATGGAAATCAATCAAACAAATGGCCAGAGATTATTTCAGAAAATGCATTCAAAATTCAACAGATAGAATACTTCCAGATGATTCTGTTTGATCTTTTGTTGCCTTTTCATACCACAGAAACTTCAGTCACGCTATTAGTATTGATTTGTCTCAACTATGTTGAACAGTCTGAACTGTCAATCAGTTAAGAAGTATGATAATTTAAGAGAAAAGTTCAATGTCAGACAATTTGACCATGGCATTCTACAAGGTTCAGGGGTGTCATTAGCACTGCTTAACATCTACAGTGGTGCTTAAAAGTTTTTGAACCCTTTTGAATTTTCAATATTTATGCATAAATATAATCTAAAAGGTGATCTGTTCTCCACACAAGTCTTAAAACTAGATAAAGAGAACCCAATTAAACAAATGAGCCAAAAACATTATACCTGTTAATTAACCTTCAGTTCCGAACCTGTAATTTGGATGCCTTGGGCAAGCAACTGTGGTTAAATATACATAATCCAGGCAAACCATGGGTTTAATTGATGGGTTTTGTTTGTTTTAAGAAAGATAATAATCCAAAGTTACCACCTGTGAGTATCTCCTGGGCTTGCCTTGATTATGCAAATGCAAGTAGTGGTAGTAGCTAATGCCTTTTTATTAACTACAGGTAGCCCTCATTTAGCAACTGCCTTGTTTAGCAATCATTCACAGTTTTGACAGTGATGAAAAAGTAACTTTATGACCAGTCCTTGCATTTATGACCTTCGTAGGTCTGTAAAGCAAAGGGAAGTTGAAGTAAGATCATAAGCACAGCTGCACTTTCACTTAGCAACTGCTTTGCTTAACAACAAAGTTGCACGTACCAATTGTGATCGTTAAACGAGGACTACCTGTATTAAGACTCTGCAAGACATCAGAAAGAGGTGCCAAGATCAGCTCTTGGGTCAAAAAAGGTTACATACTCCTGGTACAGAAGGTGAGTTTTCAATTATTTCTGATGCTGAAGCAAAGCACAAGAAAATTTCTCATTTCATTTCAATAGCAATAACATAGGAGAAATATATATTTTCATCTATTACAGATAAATCTTATTCCTACCTCTGTACTTGTTATTTTATATGGATTGGTTGGTCTTTCGTCCATGTCAATTTCAACTTCTGAAAGTCGCAACATATTATATATAGTATCTCCAGTGATCTGCCAAATTAGAAGAGCCTTTTTAAAGCCACCTTGTCATAAATTATTTTCAAAACAATTTTTTAAAAAAATTGGATTTATGTGTTTATTATTATTTTTATATTGTCACATTCCAAACAACTCCTGATAATAGCAACAAAACCATAAAACACAGTAATTAAAAATACGAAATTAACAGCAACACCCCCCCTTCTCACAAGGGAGTATGCACAACCTCCCAGATCATGCCCATCCCCACAAACAATCAAAGAAGCTAGAAGGGACATGGATCCAGTCCATAAATGCTGGACATCATACTAAGGGGCACTCTGTCAACTTTCTTGGCATCAGCAAGCTGCAATGAATCCCAGCTAATATTTCAAGGTGTTACCCCAATCAATTCACCAGACTCCACCCATGCAGAATCGAATCTAGAGTGAATATGAGAAACTTTATGCATAAAGTGTTGCACACACTATTTTCAGGGGCCTGCAGCTGGATAACATGGTCAGTCTTCCCCAATATGGAACAGACCATGTTAAACAACAACACAGAACAATACCCTGCTGAAGCAATAAGGAGAGAGAAGTCTGATGCTTTGGTGGCTGTAGTGCCACTGTATAAGCTTGAACATGGGCTTTTATCAGTGTTTGGTCATCTGCCAGAGCAACTTGGTGAGCCAACGTAGTAAGATGGGGGTAGCTATGTTGAATGATCTGGCCATCCCCACTTCCAGAGTTTGACCAGGTGATTGATGGAACTGCTTACCAGATTGCTGTGAAAATCTGCAAATGCCCACTGGAATCCATCAAGATGCATAAGATACCTGGGCATACCATCTTAATTCCCTCACCTTGGAGAGGTCACAAGGTACAACATGTCTCATCTGAACCAGGAAGTGATCTACCACAGCAAAGAACTAACAGCAACATCCTCCTTTCTACTCTTCCTACTTGTCACTTTACCTGTTCCTTCCTTCGCTAGCTTGTATGCTTTTTTACTCTTCATAGCATATAAATATAGTACAACCTAGTTATTTAGGTTGCAATCTATGTTTCTTGATAACTTTTCATCAAATATTCCATCCACAGGATTTGAAAGCTTTTCCTGTTAATTTTTTTTAATTCCTGACAAATAAAATAATAATGCCAATATGAATCTTTGCAGACAATAAATATCATTTCAGCAGAAGTTTTCCAAACCTTTCCAAAGATAGTGTGCTTGTTGTTAAGTTCATCCGCACGACCCAAAGTAAAGAAGAACTGGCTGCCATTATCATGAGGCCCAGAATTTGCCATGGCAACCAGTCCTCGTCGATTAAAACGCAATCGTGAATGGAATTCATCCTGTGAATTATGATGAAAAACAATTAGTGCACAAGTAATGCTTCCGATTCATTCAGGTTGATGTACATAGGATGAAATCCAAAACAATGCACAAAAGGCGTATTTTCCACCAACATCTAAACAAACCTACAGGTAGTCCTTGGTTAATGACTGCCCTGTTTAGCGATGGTTCAGACTTAGGACTGCACTGAAAAATTAGTTTTATGTCCTCAATCTTACAACCGTCGCAGCATCCCCACAGTCATGTGATCACCATTTGAGCGCTTCACAACAGGCACACATTTATGACAGTCGCAGCATCCCACAGTCAGGTGATCACCATCTGTGAGCTTCATAGCTGGCTTTCAACAAGCAAAGTCAATGGAGAAACTGTCAGTAAGTTGCAAGTTGCAGTCACGTGATCTCCTCCTTAATGACTGCGGGTGATTCACTTAACGACTGCAGCAGAACTAAGTCACACGATGTTTCATTTAACAACTGTACTGTTAACAACCGTTAAGTGAGGACTACCTGTATCTTAATTATAGCATTTGCTTGTTTGCTTAAAGGCTTTATGAATAAACTCATATTTCTGGGAAAATCTAGAAATGTCTCATCCTTTAACACCCCTCAAAATACACCTCTGCTTCCAATACTTAGCCATATAAGCCCTATCTATTTCAGTAAAATATGTCCCATATCGCCTATGTCCAAATTTCTACCACTAAAATCAAAGAGGAAGAAGAGTGACTAACTATAAATGAGCCATGCTTGTACAATAACCACAAAAATTGACAAAAAAACACTAGCAAAAACAGACGGTTACCTTGAAAGGGGCTCCATAGATAGATTCTCCTCCTGAGCCAGTACCAGTTGGATCACCACCTTGTACTATAAATTCAGGCACAACCCTATGAAATATGGTGTTGTCATAATAGCCTGAAAACAAAACAAGCATTAGGCCAGTTTACATGAATTGCAAAATTTTCATTGATAGTAGGTTTTCCATATCTCAAAGAAAATGTCTACATCAAATTAATTATATATAGGAAAAGTTAAAGAACCTTTTGCAAAATATGCAGGTTTCTGTCACATAATCAACTGTAAAAATTTATTTTAAAAAAAAAAAAGACTGAAGGCCTGAAAGTACTTGTTTGGTTTACCAGCTTGTTGTTGTTTAGTCGTTAAGTCGTGTCCGACTCTTCGTGACCCCATGAACCATATTGCGCCAGGCCTTCCTGTCCTTCACTGCCTCCCTGAGTTTGCTCAGTTTCATGCTCATTGCTTCAGTGATGCTATCTAACAATCTCATCCTCTGCCGTCCTCTTCTCCTTTTGCCTTCGATCTTTCCCAGCATCAGGGTCTTCTCCAAAGAGATCTCTCTTCACATTAGGTGACCAAAGTATCTGAGCTTGAGCTTCATTATCGATCCTTCCAATGAGCAATCAGGGTTGATTTCCTTTAAGATTGACTGGTTTGACGTCCTAGCAGTCCAGGGGACTCTTAAGAGTCTTCTCCAGGACCACAGTTCAAAGCCATCAATTCTTCAGCGCTCAGCCTTCTTTTTGGTCCAGCTCTCACAGCCATACATTACTACTGGAAAAACCATAGCTTTGACTATGCGGATCTTTGTCGGCAAGGTGACGTCTCTGCTTTTTAATATGCTATCTAGGCTTGCCATAGCTTTCCTCCCAAGGAGCAAGCGTCTTTTAATTTCATGGCTGCAGTCTCCGTCTGCGGTGATCTTGGAGCCCAAATAAATGAAGTCTGTTACTGCTTCCATTTCTACCCCTTCTATTTGCCAGGAATTGATGGGTCCAGATGCCATGATCTTAGTTTTTTTAATGTTGAGTTTCAAGCCAGCTTTTGCACTCTCCTCTTTCACCCTCATCAAGAGGCTCTTTAGTTCTTCTTCATTTTCTGCCATTAGGGTGGTATCGTCCGCATATCTGAGGTTATTGATGATTCTCCCTGCAATCTTAATTCCGGCTTGTGATTCTTCCAGCCTGGCATTTCTCATGATGTACTCTGCATATAGGTTAAATAAGCAGGGTGACAGTCTTTGTTTAATTTCATTCAGCCACCCCTAATTCTGCAGTACAATTGTCCTCAAATCTTATTTGTACAGAAAACTTGAGAACTGTAAGAAAACTGTCTTGGCAGTTTTGTTTTGTTTTTTTTGCACAGGCAGGCAAACCTATGATTTTAATGATGACAGATTTACTTTCAACAGTTAATCGAATGAAAATTTGATAGAACCAGTGCGTAATATGAAGGACACAAGCCCCAAGTCAGAAACTCTCAGCTTATTTGGTCTTCTGACCATTCAATATATGTTCGTCATCAGAATAAAAAAGTGCAGAGAGCAGCAGAGAAATTATTTCAGTCCATCTTAATAGAGCTCAAAAATCACTGGTTTAAAAATCTTCTCTCTAGCAAACACAGAACATTTTGGAGGAAATCTGGGATTTGTTTTGCAGCACAAATAAGAAACTCTCCTTCTTTCCTTTCACTGTTTTGCATCACAAATTAAAGAAAAATCTAATTTTCTCCTCTTTCCCAAGCCTTCTGGCCAACCTCATTGAGCTTGGAAAAGACTTGGCTCAATTGTGTGGAGTTTGGATAAGAAAGAACAATTTCTATTGCTTTCTTAATCTTGGGGAATAGCAGAATGAATCCATCCTCTTCTCTACACCCTATGAGATTCTCAGAGAGGTCAAAGAACAGATCTTCAGTCACTTGCATGGAGTTTTGTTCAGAAAGGAAGACCAAGAGTGAATCAAAAGCATCTCTCTACTGAGTCCTCTGATAAAGGGCAGAGAGTTTGAAAGATGGCATTACAGTATTTCACTTGCCACACTGTTCTGAGCAAAGGAGGACACACAGGACAAAACTTCTGATCCTGCTCCTTCCTTCTCTCAACTTACAGAAGTTTGCGAGAAGCTGTTCCAAGTCTGATCACCAGAAGAGCTAAGAATACTTGCTTAAATGGGAGGTGCTGAAGATTTTTGCTGTTTCTTTTAAACAAAGCTTGTATTTCTATTTAAAACTTTATGCAAAAGTAGTATAAGAATTAAGCACACTTACTGAAATTGAGTACTTTTTATTGTATAAAATTAGGAACTACTGTATTTTTCTTGATCATTACCTTCCATACAAAGCTGAAGAAAATTCCGACATGCTTTGGGAGCTTCTTTTGACCATAATTCAATATCAATATCTCCAGCTGTTGTTTTCAATAAAACCTACAAAATAGATTTAATGTATGATTATGTGACCCTTACAGGTCTCAATATTTTATCAACCAGTCTAAGTGCATAACAGCTTCTGTTGAAGCATACATTTGCTAAATGTCTTTTAGAGGGTGATATAACACAAGCAACAGCAGAATAACTAGTTAACAGAAATAACATGGAAGTTCCAATAAAGCAGAAGCTACTAATGTAGGTATACCTTGTGTATACCAAAATTGCAAGAGATAATGTTGCAAAACACAATTAGTTGAGAGTAAATATTCCATTTATAGTTTTAATATTTTAATGTTTGAACTGTATCTCTGTAAGTCTACTGTAAGCTGCTTTGAATACCATTTTAATAAAAATGCAGATAGAAATGTTTACGATTGCACAGTTATATGTCCAAATTGACAGACAACTAAGTACACTACTATTCTAAATACTGGATAAAAAGTTAACTAATAAGGCCCATAAAATATGGCTCCAAGCTTTAAAAAAACTGTTTGCTTTGTTGATTTGAGCAGTTTGTTGACAGCCAGAAAGTTGGGAAGGAAAGCTTTTTGTAATTTGCAAAGTTACAGGAAATCATGCCACACCTCTGTTAAAAACACAGCAGCCATTTAGGAGCTGAGCAATATTTCAGAAGCTACATATAAACTTTGCCCATATAACTCTCTAGACTGGATCACATAATGAATTTTTAGCAAAGACATAAAACATTTATCAGGCAAGGAGTTGCATGAAAAAGGTTCAGCTTATTCAGGACAAACACAAGCAATCAAAAGAATAACCAACAGCATGTCCTATTGATATAAATTATTAAAAGGTGCCACTGAAACTCAGTGATTGTTGCTGATTATGTTCAATATTGCCATACAGAAACACTTCACTTGTTCATGTGAACTTCAGTAGGACAGTAGTACTTGCATGCACATGTATTATTCAGACTGTACTTTCAAGGCATCCTCAGCATGTAGCTCCCCTCGTTGATGGGATGTGAGCAATAGCAAGATGACTTGCAGGGCAGTGTCTCAATCAGATTCTATTAGATTAGACTAGATTCCATCTGGTCTGTCAAGCTTGCCATCTTTTATTGATTTTATTGTAATTTCTTTGATTGTTGTGAGCTGCCCAGAGCTGTTGGCAGTCAGGCAGCATACAAGTTTGATTAATAATAATAATAACAACAACAACAAATTATAGGCTATGTTGGAAAGAAATCTTACCAACTTCATGTCCAAGCTGGGGATAAAATGCATACGCAATTGCTTGAAACAAAGGTAAAGGGGCACAGCACACAGAATTCGGTCTCAGAGATGGCCCTGAGCAGGAATTCCCCCTAAGCGCTCTATATAGAGAAGATTGTGCTAATGTTCCTGGAAAGGCACAAAAGAACACCTGGCCTCTAGGAATTCTTAGAAAGTGCACTTAGCCAGACTTCCAAAAGGGAGTGCTCTGAAGTCAGGCATCCCACTGAGCCGTGGTTTCCTGCAATCAGCCATCCTATCCAGCTGAGGTATTTGCCTGTCTAGCACTGTTTGACTGGAATGCAGATCTCTTCACTCTTTCTGCCAGATCTTTTATTATTTGATTAAGGAGATCTTTCAGCTAGTTTCAAGGAATCTTAACTCTTCCTGCCACATTTTAATCTTTTGGGTGAACCCATTCTAATTGTAAATGTTAACTTTTTACCTTGATTGCTGTGGGAAGATTGAATGGCAGGGTGGGAGAAGCGGGAAGGTTTGATTTCCTGCCCACATGGTGGAAGAGTTTGATTTCCTTCTCGCAGCTACATAGAAGAGCTGGGGACACCTTGCCCCACAATGGACTGGTTGCTCAGCCACATCAGCTCACAGGACCCAAAAGTCCATTTGGCAGGGATGGTTCTGTTCAATTTGTGCTTGGACTGCCCCAATAGTTGCGACTCAAAGGAGCCCCACTTTGGCCACCTCTCCTCCTGTGAAAGGTGTTCAATGTACCTAGTCCATTTCCCCCTAAACAGACTGGCAGGTTTCCCTGGTCCCACAACTGGACCATGAACCCCAACAGGCTCCCCAGGAATGCACACCTCCCCTGTCCCATTTTCTTACCTTTGTGTTTTTTCCCAAGGGACTACCAGCTACCGCTTACCCTCTCCTGGCTCCTCAGTTGTCCACCTCCTCCAAAGATGTGGGGGTGAACTCACCCTGTACTGGCTGTTGCATGTTTTGTGACTGAGGCGGGCCAATCTTAGCCCAGAGGAATGCCACACTGCTATCCCGAATGAGCCCTCAAATTGTTGCCATAAAACCTGGGCACCCAAGTTGGCGTGGAGTTGGAGAGAACCTAGTCCTTGAATTTGAGAGAGAAACACCCAATACCTTTGCAAAGTGGCTTTTTTGCTCCCTGACAATATGAAACACAAGTTCTTCAGGCAAAGCAAAAAAGTGTTAATTAAGGGGGGACAATCTTTATATAGGGTATAGTACATACATTCGATATATGATAGGTATATCAGAAAGCAACAAATCAAATAATAAAAGTCATTGATATGTAATAAAGGCTTTGTTTTTGTTAGACATGAAATTTCTGCTATATAAAATATGCTGAACCTCCTCCTTTCCCACCCAGAAAGGTTGTTTGTTTCTTAACACTTAACAAAGACTTCAGAATACAGTCCTATTGTTTGATTGCTCTCATAATTGTCCTTGAAAAGGCTAGTTTTTGCACACCAAAGGAAATGGCTTTGGCTCAAAGGGAAAACATGGTTTCCTAAATTTCAAACGGAGGCATAAAGGACATGCTAAAATGCTAGTATCACTTTTATTTAGATGTTGGTAATAAATCCTAACATTCTACATAACAACCTGAGGTACAACGGGACTTTGGTAGCACTTCTGGTATATTGGCCAAAATGTGCCCAAAGTGATTGGTACTGTTATTATTATTAGCAGGAAATGCTGCATATGCCACAGGTAACACTAAAGCTGGTAGTTTAAATTCATCTCTATCCTAGTAAAAAGCATTACGTGAAAACCTCAATTGATCAAACCCATGATGGGTAACAGAGGTCAATTACTTACAGGCCCATCTGATGCTTACTATTTCTCACTCCTTTTCCACTGTTTTCATAAAGTTGTTTACCTAAAAACGGAATAGTATGATGGGTGTGTATGACTTTTGCAAGCATCCATTTCTTAAAAATGCTTTGGGGATTTTATTTACACACATAACCTTAATTAAATGCTTTGCAGGCTTTTGTCGGAAATATTTTGGGTTTCTGCCACTGGAGTGAACAGAGTTCCCTTGGCTCTCATTTTAATATGCATTAAGTCCTGTTACACCTATCACCCTAACACTGACCACTTGGGGATGTTTCAGTCTATATTCTGGAGACTTACATTCTTATTCTGGAGTGAACCCCACTGAGTTCAACCTGTCTTATGTCCCAATATTGGACTGAAGCCACACCGTCCCAACCGAGGCATACTCGGGCACATCAGCAGGCATTCAAGGCAATTTATTTCAAAGTAAGTCGCAGATGAAGTTCCTATATTCGCTACAAATGAAGCACCTCAGAGCCTCCCACTCGGCCTGAAACACTTATTAAACGCTGGGAACTCTCACCTTGCCGTTGGTTGGCGGTTCCTGGATGTAAATGTTGCTCATGCTGAACGCTGCCACACAGCCCTGCCCTGCGCGAGCGTCCCACCCTTAACAACCACCCGGTGGACAAGAAACCTCGTCAATAACGACCATCCCCCGCCATGTGGGACCCTGGAAGACCTCACTTCAAGCCGGAGGGGGGGGGGAGAGAAAGGGCAGAGCAATCAAGAGAAGTCAGGCTTCTGATCCCATGTTCAAGAACAGGAAGAGAAATTTCCCCGGCATTTGGAGCGACACTAGCGAGCTAACTGCCGCTGAGCGCGGCCTACGACGACCAATCTTCTCGCCGTATAGGAGGGCCTCCCCCCTCAGATCTTAGCGAGTAGTATGGCCCGCTGTGCGGGCCCATAAACTTCCGACCAGAAACGCGGCTGGAACTGTTTTGGTCCTCCTGAGAGCTTCTAGTGCACAAGAGGGAAAGGAGCAGGGCCTACGAAGGAGGGATACGCAGGAAACCTTCAAGGGCCGCTGGATGCAGTTTCTGGGTCAGCTTAGGGCTACCCGATACGGGCTTGGAAAGTCCTGCAACAGCCAGGCTTGTCCTGCTACGTTCAGTGTGCCCTATTCTAGATCATTTTAAATCATTTATATCCGAGTTTTCCCGCATTACGTGTTCAGAGTTGCTCAGCACATTAAAAGAAATACCAGACACTCATAAAAGACAAATGCAAGAAGAATATACTAGGATATACCGACAGCCGCATGTTCTGGCGTTGAGAGTCGGGTGGAGACTATTGGGTGCCACTCAGACGCGTTAGGAGCATCGAACTTCCAGTATTCTCTCCCGCCTCCCAAGAGGAAGGATGCTCTGTTAGATCAGACCAAGGATCTACTACTTAGTCCACCTCTCCTTTGGAACCTGGTGCTTTTCGGCGGCTCAAAAGCAGAATAAGCCGGAAGACAAAAGCAGCCAGCTACAGTTTCGTTCCTTTCAGTCCTCGGCACTCAGTCAGTGGGCTTTAGAAAGAACTAAGGCTGATAGGACTTATGAACCTGCAAACAACTGAAGTGAAGACAGACGCCCAGATGTGTACTATCAAGCTTCTGAATAACTAGGCAGAAAATAAGCGGTTCAAGGTCGGGCTTCCCACCTAAAATCATATAGAAAATGCAGTAAGTGCTGCGCGCTGGCGTAGTAACTGGCTCGCTTCTTAGAAAACTAACCTCAGCTTATTCCCATTGATCCACGGCGCTGTCAATCAAGTAGACAACCCACCTCCTGTTAGTGGGAGCGGCTTAGGGGAAGAGCGCTCTGATATTGCCGGGGGGAGAGGAGAAAGGTTTCCTCCGTGCGGCTTGAGCAACCTTCAGCCTGGGATCAACGAAGAGACTCTGAATATATGTGCTCCCTTCTCCCAGCGAGTCAGGAAGGAGGGAATTTGCTGCCCCCCGCCTCTAGGTGTTTCCTTAAGACCCCCCCCTTCGCTGCCTAATGGTTCAGCCCTTCACGGCGGGGTCAAAGTTTCCCGGCGAGAAACGCTGCGGCGCGAGCTCGTCCGACCGGAGTTAGTTGAGGCTTAGAGGCTGGGCGGGCTGCGCTGGGCGGATGGCGTTGCCAGGTGAGCTGCTGAGAGGGGATGGGGCGGTAGGGTTAAGGCGCGGGTGGAAGCGACGTCTTTTGCCAAAGAATCTGGGGGAGAAATGCAGGCAAGGCACGACTGAAAAGCGGTCGCATCGAGTTAATTTGACTTCGTCCCGATGGCTTCTCTGCTCGTGCAACACACTAAACCTGGGCTTGCTTAAGTCTCGATCCGTGTTACTTGAAAGTGTGCTCAAAGCACCCCCGGGGGTCCCCCAAGGCCCTCTCAGCCGTCCGCGACGTGGAAATTGCTCGCCAGATATTGAAGATACTTGCAAACATTTAAAACAATCACTCTTCTCACTCTTTTTATTTTTAAAAAATATTGTATAGGGTTTTTTCCCATGAAAAATATTGTATTGGTGTTAATATTTAATGCGTCTAATATTGTTATTTTTACATGATTCAGTAAATAAATATCCTGTGAATGTGTTAATTTAAAAATGTTAACACGATAAACGTCGATTAACAAAAGCTGTTTTGGGGTCGGGTCCTCCATAATTTTTCAAAGTGGGAAGGAGTCCTGAGAGCAAAAAGTTTAAGAAACTCTGGTCTAGATAAGCCAGTCACAATTGTCTGGGTCCGTTAGTAAAGGAGAGACTTCCCTGAGTGGGGATGAGGTCCATGTAGGGTGCTTTGTTTTGTCTTTGCAATCATGTGAAAGTGGTTTGCTGTTGTCTTCCAGAATGTTTTCCAAATCTCAGGCTCCCTTTTATATGTAGTCTCCCATATATAAACCAATCCTGTTGTGCTTTGCTTTTGGGAGATCAGCCAAGGTGGATGAAGTGTCATCACACATCTAGTAAACCATCAAATGGTTTATATACCACACTAACTGGAGTTACATAAAATGATAAGCCACAAACAAGCAAGCTACATTTTGCCTTAATGAAAATCCTCACTGTGAGTTTTTCTTACCAGAGAACAGATGTGTTTAGGATTGTATTGTTAAGGGCCTTAACTCTTGGGAGGGCAGAAAACCTGATAAAATGTTGAACTTCTGTTTACAGCAATGATATTTATATTTTTCACTAAACAGGAACTTGAAATGTGTTTTAGTTGAAAGCTTTTAAACCATTTTTAAAAATAAAATTGTTAGAATCATTCTAGTATTATAAAGTCCATGATAGCAAGTTTGTAGTTTCAGTTTTATGTTCTATTACTTATCTAGTCATCTAGATCTGATCTTTAAATATTATGAATATTTGGCAGAAGAGAAAAAAAACCCCTATATAACAGACCTATGTAACTTTACTGTAGAGTAATCTTTAATATACTTGCTGTTTGCTACCCTACAAATTTACATACTATGGTATATTGTAACCTTATGACAAGTTGAAGTGGGGAGAAGCAGGAAGTGGACTGTTCTCTTAATTATTCCCAGAGCACAGAGCATCAGGATGAATTCAGGGTATTTAACTGTGTGGTTGACTTTTGTTAGCATGACAACAGTACTCTGGATGGCTTGGAAATTAAGAAGGATCAGGCCTGATTAATACTCAATGAGAGAAATTCCAAACTATATAGCAGGCTTGAATATCAAAAGAACATCTGGAAGAAGGCATTTCCAACCCATTTCTGAAATGCTTGCCAGAAAATTATAGGAATGGAAGCTTGATTTGAAGGACCCTTTAGAGGCAGAGATGGATGTTGCTTTCTTCCTGTTCTCTGATCTGGGCAATAAAGATGCTGTTTAATTTAACATTTATATCGTGCCCTTCCGTGCATATATGCATCATCGGGCTTATGAATAATGAAACCACTACAAAAGTAAATATTTTAAAAGAAAACAAAGACAAAAAGGAATTACAAAAAATAATCTAATGAAAGCAGGCAGGTACAGCAAGTTAAATGTACTTGGTTGAGAATGCTTTACTAAATAGGAAGGTCTTACCCAGTGAAAAACAGTATCCCCTGATTTTTCTCCTGTTCCTACCTGGTGATGAACATGAAGTGGAAGAATGTATCAGGTTTATTATAGCCCTTCCAGCATTTCTTAGACCTCAGATATCTAAGTGCTAATGCACATATTTTAGCAATAATAATGGCCAAGCTAGCCATAGAAAATACTGGACATGTAGCCTAATAGTTTGAAGGTTACCACACTGGGAAAAGCTTGCTCTCTATGTATGTATCTATGTGTGTGTGTGTGTGTGTATGTATATAAATAAAGTGAGTCTATTTCGATATGCATATAACTTCAGAATATTCTGCCAGCTCTTAAGATGGTCATTAGATATAATAAGTCATCTTTTTAATCCTCCAAGTGAACTTGGAACCTTCAGCACAATTTTGTTCATTCACATCTGGCTCTTATAATTTATGGAGAAATAGATTCATTTAGCTAAGTTTAAAACACACACACACACACAAATGAGGCTGGTGCTCAGTTTTATGTAGTCATTGATCTTGTTTTTATATTATATTTGAGTAAGTGCCCAAAGATGAACTTTACACTGTTACTGATTTTTAAAAATAAGAACAAAGAATCTAACATCTTGATATATTCCAAATGTTTTCAACTTTACAAAAAATGGTTTCAGAGATGATAGGATAGCTTATTCTCCTATTTTAGTTCACATGTCAATTGTTTGCCAAATTCTTTATAACTTGTGGTCGTTCCTGGGTTATGTCAGCCAGAGCTCATCAGCTTCATGTGTTCTATACATTGCTAGGAAACAGTAATTTACATATTGCTTGGAATTTTTGTGGTTTCCATTATATTGTGCCTTATATTGTGTTTGACTTAGCGCTATTGATAGCTTCTAGGCAATGTACAATTTCATGTGAGCTGCAAATAAAAAAAGGCAGCTTAATTCTGCCAGTCTAATCCAGAAAAAGCGGTCCTCTATGGCAGAACTTAAGCTGCATAAGACTGCTGCGAGCACAATGTCATCATTTCACTTAAGAGACATACTTGGCTCCGAGATTAATTTATGAGATCAGTGTAACAAGTCACAATTTGGCACTAACCGTTGTAATTATAGGTGGCTGCTGTTTTTATTATGCACTGTATGGGAAGGTAACATTTGCAAAATTACTCTTGGATCTGTTGGATCAATCATTTTCCTATATATTGAATCCTTCTAGAATCTCCACACTAATAAGAAATCTGCTTTGCTTTTTCAGGTGGAAATAAAGATAATATCAGGGCAGGGTGCAAGAAATGTGGCTATCGTAAGTATCCACAAAGATGAAGATACAATTCTGAAAGTGGACAGGTTGGAATGAGTTTTCTTGCAGTATACTATCAGCAGCAGTTGTGGGGGACTGGGAAAAAAATCGTTCATTTTTTGGCTGATTTTCTGGTGTGGTGCTTGACCAATAAGGAATTAAGAGTATTGAAATTCAGCTCATTGAAGGAAAGAAGGGAAAAGTGAATTTCAATTCCTTATTGGGCAAGCACCACACTAAAAAATCAGCCAAAAAACAAATTATTTTTTCCAGTAAGTAAAGTGTTGATGGTAGTGGTGGTGGAGGTAATGTGTTCTTTGCTAAATCAGCCTTAGTCAGCATAACCAGTGGTAAGAGAGTGATGGGAAGTGTAGTCCTTACAGTAGTTTGCTGATCTTGAAACAAGCGACCTCAGATAGCAAGCCTGTTTAAAGCAAAACATTAGCATTCTGTCTAAAGAACTGGAGAATCTCTACTAGAGTAGAACTTACTAGATTGGACAAGCTTATCAGCCTGCTGCATTACAAGGAACCATACACAATAGCCTTACCACCAACACGGTAATAAAAGGATATATTAGTCTTTATTATTTAGTGCAAGTATTTTATTATTTACTTTAAACATGCATAAACTGAAAGAAACATTATGCACATTAGGTAATTATGTAGTTTTTGGTGATAAACACAACCAATGGAAGTATGAGAGAACTGTTGTAGATCCTGTAGTCATCAATTTCAGAGCTAAAAGGTTATGTTTTAAAGATCCTCCTGAAGACCTGTATTGAACAAGTCAAGCTAATTTTAAGCCGACAGAAGTTTCACCAACCTAACTTACTTGGTGAATGGATCTTAGGTTACAGCAGGGTTATCATGGCTAACGTCTTATAATTATATTCCTTTTATTCTGTTATCAGTGCTTGATTTAATTTTAAGTTGGATGGTGCTGGTCTGGAGCTAAAGCAATTTTGCTTAAGATGTGATTGACCTTACACGGTTTAAGGATAGGTTTTATGTGGGTATAATATATTTGAAACATTTACATGCATTGGCAAATGTTTAGTGTTATTTTTATGCCTCTGTGCAAGTGTTTTTGAACAGCATTTGAGCTTGTTTGCATTTTATTAGTGTCTTCAATGGCGAATGGTATGTGAATTGTTGATATGAGGCCTACTAAAAGGAAAAAAGGAATGTGCGTATGGATATAAGGCTAATTGCATTATTTTCTATTGTTTGACTCTTGGCTTATAACTGAAAGATACAGACATTAAAAATCTCTTATTTTAAACTTTTTGAGGTTACTTATATTTCTGTATCTAACAGTTTTATGATTCCACTTTCTTATTTCATATTTATTTCATAACATTTATTATAGCTTCCCACTCCATAATATCCATTACAAGAATATTCTACACTGTTCTAATACTGATTTAAATTGGCCGTGTCCATACTTTTTTCCCCCAAATCAAAGTCAATTTTCTGAAATGTTACAACAAAGTTACATTTTCTTGCCATTATGTTTATTACTTTGTTTTATAGCTAAACATTTATACTGTACTGTAATGTAAATCACACCCACATAAGACACAATAGTAGCATCCTTGATACTAACCTTAGAGAAACTGCCAGGTCTACTGTGAAAAATTGAAATGAAAAGATTTTCAATGTTAAGTATTGTTGCCAAGAAAAACTATATGGATGTATCTATGTAGTTACAAGGAGTTGAGCTTGAGTGGAAGGAGACTTTACCTATGGGTGTTTCAAGCTGGATCTAATTAGTCTGATCAGTGCCGGAGCCTTGAAAACAGGGCCGTGGTAAGGTTGTTATATTTAAGCTGTTAACTTTGAAGGAAGTTCTATCACAGCACTCACATACTAATATCACTGGAAGAAAAAGTATGTTATGTCTTAAAAACTGAATTTGGTTTTGAAGGTTCAATATTATACCATTCTTTTAAAGTGCCAAAATGGGAGGGGAGGCGTTAAAATTAATTATTTCATAATAATTAACATTTCCTGACTTCATTTCTTTTATTTATTTGCTGACCACAGAAGAGTAAATTGTACTATTTTTGTTGTTGGCTTTCCCTGAAATCTTTTTCTCTTCTCAAACTTTACTTAGCGGGTCATCTGACATTTGAATGCCGAAACTTTCTCCGTGTAGATCCCAAAAGAGACATTGTTTTAGATGTGAGTAGCACAAGCAGTGAAGAGAGTGAGGAAGAGGAGCTGGGGAAACTTCATGTCATTCCAGAAAAGCAGGGTAAGTTTGAGCGTCTTATATTTGTCTCTGTTTTGTTTTTCTTTTGCAATTTTCTTTTCTGAGCACTGGGTCCCTATTATGCCATCAGGATAGCAGCTAGAACAAAGAATGATATTTTCCAATTGCCTTTAAAATCAGTCCTTAAAGCCAGATGGTTCCTATTTCAGGGATCACTAAAATCTTAATCACTTTAATGTACAGGTGTTCCTGATGAAGAAGAAAAGAAAAAGATCCAAAAGAAGAGCAAGGAAAAATCAAAATTAAAGAAAACAAGAAAAAGGTAGTAGCAAAACAGACAGAGGTGGTCAAATTGCAAAAATCACATGATGGCACCTTGGCAGATCAGTCCGGGTATTATTATTTTATTAATAGAAAAAAATGAAACTGAACATTTTGAGATACTGAAAAAATGTATTTCCTGCTTAGCTGGAGAAACAGTCTATAACTTTGTTTTGGGTAGTCCAACAATCCCTGGTTGGGGGAAGTTGCACTAAGCAACTAATGAGGTTGCAGGAAACTAGCTATTGTAGATTGAGTAGACCATGTTTAATCAAGCCATAGTTTAAGCACAATGTGTGAATGTAGTTATAGAACAAATTCACCTGAAAGAACAGTATATAAGTTAGTCTGGATGTACCTCTTAAGATTACTATAAATAAAACAGTTTTAAACTATTTTAGCTTGATTTCTGTTTCAAAATTCAGGAAGAAGTAGCTGGATTGTTCTCTGCTCCATCTCTCCTCCATTCTTGTTCAGTGCAGCTGTACTTAGAGCTGCTTCCTCTGTTTTTGCTCTTCTTTTAAATAATTAATGTTTATTCTTCTGTAAACCTTAGTGTACCCTTGAGCCTACTGTAATTTCTGTCTACTATGTGGGTGACCCCTTTTATAAAATAAATTCTCTATTAATATACTATCCACAGCCAGAGTCCCAAACAGGGAAAGATTGTATTAAAATAAAAGGCTATAGAGCTTAAGAAAAGTCTCTTTGGTGTATTTAACTAAAGTAGTTCTCTTTACCAGAACTTCTATATATTTCGAGTTTCTCACTCCTATTAGTGTACTAACTACATCATAAACTACATCTATAATCCTATGTTTTGTAGGTCTCATTCTTCAAGCACCACAGAAGATGATGAACCTAAATCAAAAAAGCAGAAATCTCAGAAAAAAGAAAAGAAGAAGATGAAAAAGAATAAATCCAAGAAAAGAAAACATCACAAAAAGGCAGGGAAAAAACACAAAAGGGGGAAAGATTCTTCATCTTCTGATAGTTCAGATTCTTCTAGCAATGATTGAAAAACAAGAGTTAGATTGTTTTACATCAATCCTAGTTCAAATGATAATGCTGCAAGATGTATACTCCTTAATATTTATTTTAAAAAACTCTTCTTTGTATTAAACTTTTTGATGGGGGGAAATTTAGATTTACATTCTCCTTTGTGTTACAACTTTTATTTGTACTTCCTGTTTGAAAGGAAATTAGTATTACTTCTAAGATTTTAATCTTTAAAACAATTATAAATTATTCACTTATTCATGAACAAAATCCAGTAATTTTAGAAGTACAGTCCTGCAGTCCTTAAGACTTCTGATACTCAACAGGCAAACAAGAGGCTGTTGATCTGCAGGTTCCAGATCCCATTTATTTCCATTATGTGTTCCAGAACGAGAAGAAAAAAACCACCTGAAACCTGTAGCAGGCATTTATGTTCCTTAACTGGGAACATTGAGAATGGAATTCTTCCTAAAGACTTACAACAAAGAAGAGAAGCCCCACTGCATCATCTTCCCTTCTAATAGAAACCCAGCAGGGCATAGGAACAAGTAATTTTTCCTCTTTCAATTCTCTCTTTCTTCTGTCCCATGGAAATGTTTTGTCTTTCTGTTCTGTTATTGAGATACATGTTCTTTTGTAAGTTTTTAGCAAAACAAGATGGGGGTGTATATTTTAGAAAACTTCAAAAAAACAATCATTGCTAGGTATAAGCGGATGATTCCAGAACCAATTATTCTTAGAAATGGGCATGCAAGTGTGCAGCATGGAATGTAGAGGAGTGTGAAAATGTTGAAAGGCTGTTGTAGCATATTGTAGGTGTGCATGCACTTTGATAGATGCATCTCTGGATCAGGATGTAAGTTTGTGTGTAAATATTGAGAATTAAATGAGCAATGTAGACATAGATTTTTAAGCACCTAGTGATTTTTTTCTAGTAAAAAACCCTGCTCTTTGACCACTAAAGATGAAAACTATTTTTATGCTGCTTTTTTATTTCCATGTTGTTTCTTGCCATTTATTTGTATAGATGATGAGAAAATAGTATATACTTTTTGTTGGACCAAAGAAGTAAACCTGGTTGAATTTGTAAGCTAAATGATTGTTTTATAGTACTTTTATTTTATTGAAAAATAAAAATTTAAGAACACCATTTTAGCACCAAGTGCTGCTTTTTTTCATTGGAAAGCTGGTGGGAGAAACAGTGGAGGGAAATACCTTCATATTTTTAATAGTTTTGCAACATGTATTTTGAAGCAGTTTACACAATGCTGTAGTATGTGTCACTTCAGAGTAAAAGTTGCAGATATATTAAAAAATGATATCTTGGCCACATCATTCAAAAGGGCTAGGTGAATAAGAAGTTCACTATAGTGCAGCACATTGGATTCAAACGGAAGGGAAGGTGCTTTGAAGTACATAGTACATTCACATAGCACCTGTCTGCAACTCCTTAAACTACTGCATGTTTTCCCAGGATACTTGCTCTCTATGAACGCTCCTGGAAGAAATCCATGACACTGAAGGAGTTGCTGGCAGGTGCTGTGTACATGTTTGAAGCACACAGATCTGAGGGGCAAATCCTACTGCTTACCTGTTGCTTAGAACATATCTACATCGGGGGGTCCACAGTTGATGCCAAGAGGAATCTCTCATCTCTGTTGACATCTGTCTTGACTCAAATGTGGGAGATACTCTGAAAAAGGCTTCAGTAAGTCAATTCAATATGTGGGAAGATTGATAATCTTTTTTCTGAGACTGTTCAACTATCACCTACACTACTCCTAGAAGCTGGAATACCAATCTGATTTTTGTTCCAACAGGTATAATTCACCATGTATGTCCCTTGTGTAAAAAGGGTGGGGGTTGATTTTGCAATCACAACCACCATCTGTATTTTTTTACACCCACACACACCCATGGATACCCCTGGCATAGAATATTCTTCAGTTCCTAAATAGACTTCAATTTTTATATAGAATGAATAAAAAAAAAAATCCCCTTTCACCCCTATGGGTGGTATGTCTTCCTCAATCTAGGGTCCTCTACCAGAGGCCTGGGAGTTTGAGGGTTCTGTGGAGTATCTTAGCTGTTCCTAGCACTGTACTCCTCTGGACAGAGTTCTGTTGGAGCCACTGTCTCAGCTTAGGAGTCATGGCCCCATGTGCTCCTACCACCATTGGGACCACTTTGGCCTTTACTTTCCACATCCTCTCTATTTCCTCCTTCAGGCCCTGGTACTTCTCCAGCTTCTCATGCTCCTCCTTCCTGATGTTGCTGTCACTTGGCACTGCTACATATATAAATATTCATATTCAGATATAGATAGATCGATAGATCGTTCTTCCTGATGTTGCTGTGACCTGGCACTGCTACATATATAAATATTCATATATATTTGAATCATATATATGATTCAACCAGTTGTGAATCATTTCCATATTGTCAAGAAAACTACATGGATGTGTTTGAGAAGTCACCAGGAGGCAAGTTTGACTTGGAGACTCTACCTTACATATTTTGACTATAGCTTTTGCAGGTATAAAGTACAGAACATAGTTTTCCTGAACAATCAATATTCCATTTTCATTTGTTTATTGTAAAAAAAGGAAGCTACTAAGCATTACTCAAAGATGTAAAGTAATGACTTTTGACTGTTTCTTTTTAATAGGCTTGCTTTCTGTGATGTATTTTTATAAATTACAAATACTGTCCTCCAGGACTTGGGGCAGGAGGAGACAGCTGAAACCATATATCTGTGCTTAAGGAAGCAGTTTAAAGTTTAAAAGTGAATTAGTTTTGATTGGGAGATCAGTGTTAAAAATGTGTTATCTTAGCATCTTGAATGCTTTTTGAGAAAATTTGCCCTTCAAACTTAGTTGAAGTGGCCATTTGTAGTATGGTGCCAATTAATTCTTAATGGTATTGTGTTAAACAATTCCCCAAAGACCAGCAACTCTTCTGTTCGTAGACAGAGACATCCAAGAATCCAGCCTCCAGCACAGAGCGAGCACCACCTCTTAAAATATTAGATTGTGTATCAAATATTGAGAGGCTTTGCAAGAACTCATTAAAACAGTGTTGTCCAAACTTGGCCACTTTAAGATGAGTGGACTTCAACTCCCAGAATTCCCTAGCCAGCATGGTTGGCTGGGGAATTCTGGGAGTTGAAGTCCACTCATCTTAAAGTGGCCAAGTTTGGACAACACTGCATTAAAACATTGCTCAGAGATTTCAAAATGAGGTCTGTCTATCCACCAAAAATCTTTTTCAAATTAAGTGGTAGAAGTTAATGCTTACCTTTTTAGACATCCTTGTATTATCAAATGCAAGTAATACTGTTTTACTGCATACGCACACAAATACACATTACAGTGAAACTTGTAAGTTTACAAACCTGTAAGTTTGTCCTGAGAGTTGGGAATAGGGTTGCTCTATTCTACTTATTGCTTGACTACCTTTAATCTGAAGGGAGAGCCCCATCCCATCCCATCCCATCCCATCCAGGGAACAAATAATGATGTGGAAATGATTTGACATGGGCAGTAGGTTACTCTCAGTCAGATGGTGCTTAGACCTAGTGAAGTCCCCATTGCCACCACATACACAACACTCCAGAGAAGTAAATATACTAGGAGAAAAAGTGAAATGACTGTCAACTCGGAAAAACATGAGAGGTTTCAAACTGTTTCTCTGAGATACTAAACTATTGTTGTGGTTCGACTAATAGCGACTTTGATGTTGCCATATATTGCTATCAGAATATATTGCTGAAATGTATATCAAGCCAAGAGGATAGCAAAAGTGATTGGCGGCTAATCAGCGGCCCAAGGAAAGGTGAGCTCCACAAGTGAAATCATGGGAGACGTGGGTCCCCCCGGCTTTTGCTTAATTTAATCTTAAGCAGCACATGGTTCCAGGTGTCTGGGTTCACACACTAGGCTAAGCCATAATGTCATTTCTTTGGTTTTAAGCACAATACATTAATTCATTCCTACTAATTTAGTGACCAGTGTTTAAAACAAATCCTGGATTAAATGCGCAAACCCTGACAATATAGAGATGTATTATTTATTTGTTAAATTTATATGGCTGGCCATCTCAAATGCATGATTCTGAGCGGCTAACAATTAAAAACAGTAAAGCAATAAACCAAACCATATATTGGCAGACCGTCTCTGTTCAGATTGAACCCAGTGAAAGTGGACAACTTTATTTCTTCAGAGATCAAATTGGATGCAACTGATTCAGAGCAAGTGCTGTTAATGAATCCAGATGCTGGTTTATTGCTGGTTTATTGTGTCTAGATGCTGCTGCCCCTTGTGCGCATGTTACAGCTTCGCAGAAAGCAACCTGGCAGATAAAATGAAGATGCTGGAAAGAAAAGATGCTCCAGGTAAACCTGGGTAATTGTAAGGGCAAGAAGAAGAGTTGTTCTTAGCAGCAGATCATCCCTTCCAAAGACAGCGTTTTCTTATTCATATGGGAGGAGGTGCTGAAACCAGAAGCATGTGCTACAATCCAAGAGAGTTTCTTAGGAGTGTCATTTGTTGTTGTTCAGTCGTTAAGTCGTGTCCGACTCTTCGTGACCCCATGAACCATATTGCGCCAGGCCTTCCTGTCCTTCACTGCCTCCCTGAGTTTGCTCAGTTTCATGCTCATTGCTTCAGTGATGCTATCTAACCATCTCATCCTCTGCCGTCCTCTTCTCCTTTTGCCTTCAATCTTTCCCAGCATCAGGGTCTTTTCCAAAGAGTCCTCTCTTCGCATTAGGTGACCAAAGTATCTGAGCTTGAGCTTCATTATCAATCCTTCCAATAAGCAATTAGGGTTGATTTCCTTTAAGATTGACTGGTTTGACATCCTAGCAGTCCAGGGGACTCTTAAGAGTCTTCTCCAGCACCACTGTTCAAAGCCATCAATTCTTGGGCGCTCAGCCTTCTTTATGGTCCAGCTCTCACAGACATACATTACTACTGGAAAAACCATAGCGTTGACTATGCGGATCTTTGTCGGCAAGGTGATGTCTCTGCTTTTTAATATGCTATCTAGGTTTGCCATAGCTTTCCTCCCAAGGAGCAAGCATCTTTTAATTTCATGGCTGCAATCTCCATCTGTGGTGATCTTGGAGCCCAAATAAATGAAGTCTGTTACTGCTTCCATTTCTACCCCTTCTATTTGCCAGTAATTGATCTTAGTTTTTTTAATGTTGAGTTTCAAGCCAGCTTTCGCACTCTCCTCTTTCACCCTCATCAAGAGGCTCTTTAGTTCTTCTTCACTTTCTGCCATTAGGGTGGTATCATCTGCATATCTGAGGTTATTGATGTTTCTCCCTGCAATCTTAATTCCAGAAGGAGTGTCATGGAGTAGTGCTATGGGTAGGGCTATTGAGTAGGCTGCTCAGAATAGTGTATTTTCTTCACTATAGAATGCTGGGTGATTGGTTCAACCTGTTAACCTGTATCGCTTTGTGGACAAACTGGTGTAGGTTCCTGGATTTAATTTATTTATTCAATGTCATAAGCCATTGCAATTGTCCAAGCTACTCTAGATGATTTGCCACATATTAAAAAACAAGACAACAAATAAGAACACACATATATATACATATACATACATACATACATACATATATAAATAATTTCCTTCCCACATAGTTTTATTTATATACATACATAAAAAAATTCCCCTCTCACCCTGTGGGTGGTATGCGTCTTCCTCAATCTCTGGTCCTCTACCAGAGCCTGGGAGTTCGAGGGTTCTGTGCGGTATCTGAATTGTTCCTAGCACTGTGCTCTTCTGGACAGAGCTCTGATCTTGTTCCTGGGATCTGTTGGAGCCACTCTCCCAGCGTAGGAGTCACAGCCCAAAGTGCTCCTATTACCATTGGGACCACTTTGGCCTTTACTTCCCACATCCTCTCTAGTTCCTCCTTCAGGCCCTGGTACTTCTCCAGCATATATATATAGAGAGAGAGAGAGAGAGTATACAGATATATATATATATTACTCTGCATGGGAGGGAAACACAAAAAGCCAAGGAATAAAATTTCAATATCAGCGGGGGATTATAGATTGCTCTGTCTCCAAATCTGTTGAAAAAGCCATGTTTTAAGGGCTTTCTCAAACAACAACAGAGTTGGGGCTGTGTGGATTTTGGGGGAGATAACTACATGGCATGGCTGGAGCAGCCACAGAAAAGGCTGCTCTCCAAGATCTCAGAAGATTACATTTTAATGATGAGATCTGAACCATGCCTGCTCTACTAGATCTAACAAGATGGACAGATGTCTCGGGAGAGGGGTAGTCCTGCAACTAACCAGGTCTTGAGGCCTGAAGGGCTTTATAGATCTTCTGATTGTACAAGCAGCATCTGAGGTGCTCCAGGGAGCCAAAGAAAGGATACTGATCTGTGGCTGCTTTGCAGCCAGAAACTATGCTGTGGAGGGAAGGAGAAGCACTCTCTGGAACACCATTTTGGGATTGACTCCAAAGCACTGCATGTTCTTACCCGGCAGCTCTTTCCTTTATAATCACGTTCCTTTCAAATTGTTGCTTGTTGTCGTTTTTCAGTGTAAATTGCATAAACCCTGCATCTATAATGGGAGAAGGGGCAGCTTTGATTTTAAGTGTGCCAGTGTCTAGATTCCTTTTCAGGAGATTGACTGGGCCACTCAAGAAGACTGAGAAATACTGAGATGCACCTGGCTAACTATTCGTCATTGGGAAATAAGATTTCGATGGTCCTGTCCTGCAACTGTCCTAGTCCTATCCTACACTGTATTAGATGATCCATCGATCCGCAAGAACAATTTTTGGGGGGAGGACAGGAAGACAGGAAATACTCTTTATGTGACTAGAGCTATATTGTTTTTTAACTAGATCGACCACATTAAATAATAATTATAATAATAAATGTATTAATTACATATAGACTGCCAAATTCCTAAGGATTCTTTCTTAGCATTTGTCCTGCATGAGTCCAGGGTTTGTATATTTTTGCATTGCACTCAGCTAGTTCTCAAAGCAAAGCAAAAAAATGCATGATGCAACAAAAGGTTTTGTTTTTCAGCTGGTTTGTCGCAGAGCCTGACACTGAGTATTGCTGAGACAGAATGATTGGTCCAAAGGCATCCAGCTGGAATCTACATCTAAGAGAAGACTAAAACCTGGATCTCCCTACAGTCCAGCATCTTAACCACTAGACGCTGAGGAAGGAGGAGGAGGAGGAGGAGGAGGAGGAGGAGAAGAAGAAGAAGAAGAAGAAGAAGAAGAAGAAGAAGAAGAAGAAGAAGAAGAAGAAGAAGAAGAAGTTGTTTATACTGCTTCAATCATCTGACTCTGAATGACTGACATGCAAAAACAGTATGATCAGAATACAATAAACGTAAAACACAACCATATACAATCAAAACATGTCATGACAAAGTAATAGCAATTAATTCATTGTACTACCATGCTCATTCATCCCAGTATATCCAATTATCCACTCCTCCGTCCCCAAATGCTCTTTGAAAAAGCCTCGTTTTAAGGAACTTTCTAAATATCAGGAGTGAGGTGCACATCTCATATCTGGTGGTAGGGTATACCAAAGGTGGGCTTCCTGCAGATAATGTATGTCTCTTGAGTTCCCTCCTGCCACAACTCATGGGATTCTCAGGATTCACTCTCTGCCATTTGGAGTAAGCAACCTCATAGATAACCATGCATGAAGAGATGTAGGACTTTAACCAGCACCTAGAATTTTACATGGAAACAGAGCAGCAGCTAATGCAGATCTCATAGTAATGGTGTTGTATCCACCACATGTTGTGCTAACTGCAGTTTCCAAAGAGTCTTCAAGGGCAATCCCATGTAGAGTGAATTACAATTCCAAGCATGAGGTTATGGGGGCATGAATGATCGTTGCCAGCACCTCTTTTTCTAGGAATGGCTGCAACCACACCAGCTGAAGCTATACAAAGACAGTTCTAGCTGCAGCTTCCACATAGAGTTCTAGTAGGAGCTGTGAATCCAGGAAATTGTGAATCCAGGAGATTGTGGCTGCAGGACAAACTACTGTATACAAACAGGGAGAAAACTCCACACTCACTAGCACTGATGATGTTACCTAGTCAGGTAATGAAAGATTTGCAAACAAACAACCAACCCCAGAGAGCACCAAGGACTCCACAAATATCTGAAAACTTCAGTTAGTGAAAACAGCATTTGGGTTGCTCAGTTAATATGTGATATAATTATGTATGATGTCCATGTTCAAAAAACTGCATTGCTTATCAATGGTTTTCTAAACATAATTCAAGATGTTGACTTCAAACTCTCTAAGAGACTATCTATTCAGATATGAATCTATCAGGTACAGAGAGTGTCCTTCTTGAAGATAACTGTACTTTGAGAGGCCCATTTGTTAGTCGTATGGGGGAGGGCCTTCTCTTCAGCACCCAAGCTATGGAAATTGTACTTAGCTTCTCTTTCTTCAAGAAAGAGGCAAGTGTCTTGGGGAGGGAGGGTCAAAAAAGTCAAGATGGAGGCTGTGGCAGTGCAATCAAAGCCTTGCCCCTTTTCTACACTTATATCGGTGTTTTATGCAACATATTAGATGATGATGATGATGATGATGATACAAAATGATGACAATATCAGGAATTTGACCGTGCAAGTCTTTTTAAACATCTCTTTAAAATCTCTAGCACAAAAGTTTTTGAGTTAAGTATGGAAAACAGCATTTTGCATGTTTACAAGCTAAAATAAAAATAGTCAGCATGTAATGTTCTGCCTTTGTTTAAGTTAATTGTCACATATACTTCTGCAAGATATATAATTAATTGCCATTCCAACTAAACATTTAAGAAATGTGACCTTTATAATTAAGGACTCTTAGTAATTCTTTGTACTGTCAAGAGTATGCAGTGCCTACCTTCTCAAAGGGAAGAGATCACCAGATGTTGCCATTTTAGAACAGCTTCTAATCTTTGTGGCTTTGTATAAAGAAACAAATAGCACCAGGGCACTCACGATGAAAGCAAGGAACATCAGCACAGCAATGCCCAGTCAAACCAATGCTAAAATATAATTTGCATACAAATAAACAGGCTGAAACAGATTGCCTATAGTGACACTGAATTATGCAGTGTTATTTTTTTTCAGAAGTTTGCTATTTTTGCACGCTAATAACATTAGCTGCCATTATACCATTGTTTCAATGACATATACATTTATTACTTGCTTAATCTGCATTCTATAGGTCTTTCTAAAATAGCAGATAATCCCAAGCAAGATAGTAAAATCCAAATATATTATGGTTCTGTTTATTTTCCATTCATCCTTTTAGTCTTTGTAGCTTGCTTTGAGTGGGTCTCACATACTTCATCTTTCATACATTCCATTCACACAAATACATGGTATAAAGCTATGTATTACTTCTGTACCATCACCTCAGACGCTGATTGGCATTAGAGACAATTTAGTTGTATTAATAGGCTGATACACGATTGACGTGCGCAGTGGCTTAATGACGCTGAAAGTTGCCGGCCAGAAATGGCTGACGCTTCAGGGGTTCGAGTCCAGCCTTCGCGTTAAACAGGGTGAGCTCCTGTTTCCTCCCCAGTTCCTGTCAACCCAACAGGTCGAAAACTCACGTGAATAGATAAATGGGTACTCTCACTCTGGTGGGAGGAAAAATGCTGGCGGCGCCTTGGAAAGGAGTTGGGAGCAGTTGCCGGTAAAAACGCGAAACCGCACTTGCCCGAAAAGGGTGCGAAGCAACGGAAACCCCGCCTCCTGCGTGCGCCAGCTGGGCTCTGCTCTAGGAAGGAGGCTCTGGCAAACCACTTCCGAAACACTTGCCTTGAAAACTGCAAAGGACTCGTCCAAGCAGTCACTGCAGAGTCAGTAATGACTGAGCGCAGATTAAAAAAAAACAAAAAACACGATTGACGTGATTACACTTGATGAACATAGTCTAACCTGGCTAATATTCATGGATGTTGCAGTAGATCTGAACTTTGTGCTGACAAAAGTTGGAAAAAGCAGACAGTCAGAGGCTGTCTTTGTGGTGGGCTGGGGTAGGGTGAGGATGAGGAAGTGTGTTCCAGTCCATGAAAAAAGCATGGGCTCCCCACATGCTGGGGCAAGTTGGATGTGCAGATAAGTGTCATGTTCTTTATTGATTTCTATGTGAAGGAGGGGGAGTAACCAGAAAATGGAGATCCTGCTTGCCATTGGACGTCAAAAAGTATAAACTGAGGGTTGGGTGAGTACTTACTTATTTTTACAATGATTTGCATGCTGCTTATTTGCCAGACTCTAGGGCTTAGTAACATACGTTTCTAATTTCATACAGCATGTACAGATTTAGGTGGCAGTGACTTGAGATCTCCTATAAAAAAATCTTGTAGCTTTATAACAAATGGTGGTTTAGATGTGGCAGACAGCTTTGATTTTGGACTTCCGGGGGAGGCATGGCAAACTGAAAATGCCTCTACAAAAGCAGATCTGACGACCACGGCAAAGACCAAGGAACCAGTGAGTAGACCGGTTTCTTGAAACCTCTCTGGATAAGGAGAGGATGGGAGATCACCCACATGTGTTCCAGATGGCCGCTTCTCATGAGGAGACCACAGGACAGCAGTTTTCCACAGGTTTGAGTGCTGGAAGACGATGGGATCAGCCATCTTGATCGCAACCACAGCAGAACCTTTTAAAGGACGCTAAGTTTGCAAATCTCACTTTCTAATCACTTTCAGAAATTGCCTTTTAACCATCTTAAAGCTACTGAGACCTTTGGAATGACAAGTTTGAAAAGTCTTCATTGGGTGAGTTTATGTTCAACTTTGAACAAAGAAAAAATAATTATAAGCTTAAGGACTTAAAGAATTTGAAATAAACAGCAAAAAGCTAAATAAGATTTTGATCGAAGAAAGTTGTAAATGGATTAAGGGTCCAGATAAATTTGGACTATTGACTTTTACTGTAAGATTTTGGAATTAAAAAATATAAAAAATAAACAATGTCTTGTGGGAAATAGACATATTTTGGCTATCCTGGGTATGGCAAGTCATAACAAAAGATAAGTGATGAGTTTAGAAACTGGGCACTAGACAGGACTAAAGATTTTAAGCAGAAGAAAAAAAATACAAGCCTATTCTTGATGTCAGTTAATACTGGGACTTACAAAATGACGCAAAACATAACATTGGAAATATTAGGGGAGATCTTTGAAGAAGGGGGCCAGAAATTAGTACCTACAATATCAACACTGTCAGTAATGATGTCTGCTTACATGAATAGACTATGTCTAAAAGATGTTAATGAAGGAATGACAGATGTGGAACAAATTTTATCTGACAAGACAAAGTATTGAAAATGAAAGTACAAATGGCAGGCCAAGAGAATGGTTTGGAAAAGGACTCTTTACTAGATATGCAAAAGAAACTGGCTGAAGTTTTAAAAATTAAAAGGGAAATACAAATGATAAACCAAGAGAATGACCTGGAAAATGTTTTCTTATTGGATTACAAAAGAGGCTTGTTAAAGCCTTGAAGAAATCTGTACCATGGGATAAAGAATTGAGAAATCAAATCCTATGACGATATTTGATTGAATTAAAGGTTAAGACTGTTAGAAGTAAAAGGAAGGAATATAAAGTTGGTTTATTTGATCAAGCTTAAAATAAGATTTTTTTTTTTTTTTGCAATGTTCTGGCAACCCTTTATGGACTTTTTACTGACACAAGGATTGAAATGTTGATGTTTTATGGATTTGCTTATAGATAAGGGATGGGATATGGGACGAAGAGATATCTGTTTAACCTTATAAGGGGTGAAGAGTTATTAAATTTGTTTATACTTGTGATGAAGGTGGGAAGTCATTTGTTTATATATTTTTCTTTTTCTTCTTTTTTTTTTCCTGAACTTTTTATTCTTTCCATTGTCTTCTCTTTCTCTAAGTGTAGTTGCATTAGTTTTTACTACTGTAATTAAAATTCTTAATAAAATTATATAGAGGAGGAGGAGGAGGAGGAGGAGGAGGAGGAGGAGGAGGAGACAGCTTTAATTTTGGCAGCCTCCAACTTAGCTGTAAAGCAACCATAATTGATTTAATGAGCTACTTGTAAGTTTGATTGGGGGGGATGAGCAAGTCCGGTGTGTCTTGAGAGGGTGGGCTTCTAGTGGGAATCAGAACACAGGCTTTTTCCATCACTGCACCTGCTTTTTGGAAGTTTTCCTCCAGAGATCTTGCTGGCTTGAACTGTATGACTATACAGTTTCTTGCTGAATGAAACTGAATTAGCCTTTTATTTTTGAAGGCACCTTTATTGCTGACTCTTTTATCAGTGACAGGGCTCCAGTTCCTCTTCATACTTACTATTCCAAGCCAAGTATGCCTGATTGTATTACCACATGTGTTTATTTACCCCCAAACAACCAGTTTTTAATTCAGACAAAGTTATATTGAATTTATTCCTCTCTTTTGAGGAATTATTCCTACAAACTTAGCATCGTTGCAAATTTGATAGCAATCCCATCCACCATTTTATCTAAACCAGACCTTATTTACACTTTTTTTTCCAGGAAGCAGGGGAAGAGGGGAATATTTTGATCTAAAGGCCAGAGGGGCATGACATGGTGATGTCATTGTGAGAAAGCCCAAAAATGTCTTCTCTTTTGCTACCCTTTCAGGCTCAGTAAGAAAAATGTGGCAGTAGTTCTGAAACACTACTTGGCACAGCTTTGGCTTCAGAGCTCTTAGGCTTGACCTCCGAAGACACAGATGTCTGGCATGGCTAGTTAGGAATCTTTATTGCATTCCAGAATGAAGCCACTAAAATAGTTGATATGTTAGCCCTCTGTCAAAATGAAAGTGCAATTCCCTCTTATCATCTTTGTAGTTTAATTCCAGTGCTTCTTTTTCCTAGCCTTCTTACAGTTTAACAGATTTTCCGCCTTGCACTTTCTGGCCTTGAATCTGAATTGCTGGCTGATGACTCCTCTGCCTCGAGAAACTCAACTCCCAGAATTGGGCTTTGAATTTGGGGAGCAGTGGTACTGAAGCATCGAAGTGGGCATGTTGGCGCTTGCAGAGAAGAGACACATTTATTTTGATCTTTCATTTTACAAAAAACAAACCGAAAACTGCCTAAAAAGATTCCATCTCTACAAATAATCTATTTTGTCACTTAATTTTCAAGGCAAATTGGGGGCTGCATGCAGGCTGGGGTGTGGTGACTTGCCCTGTCATTGATAAAACAGCTGAAAGTTGTTTTTAGATTTAGGATATATTATCCAACTCAAGTATATGAACTATCACAGAAAGTCATCTTTGAAGGTGCAATTGATGTCAATGTGGTTGATACTGAGGGGTCACGGTCCTACGAACTGCTGCTTTTAGCCTGTTGGGCCTTGCTGTGAAACAATTTATCTACTTCATTGTAAAGACTTATAAAAATGTCCCTCTATCAGTACATATTATACATTTTATATTCATCCAATAAAAATATCAGGACGCTCCTTACTTTTTATCTTTACATGTCAGTGACAAAGGGTAAACCAAGAAAATGATGGTTACAAATTACACACGGAACTCCATGAAAAATTGAACGTGGGTCTCTGCAGGGTTAATTTCTTATTAACCAATCTGCTATGTTGACGATGAAGCCATTAAACAATTTAATAAAAGCCAAGTTAAACTGACTAGTTTCTTGGAGCATAAATTATATACTAATTGAGACTTCACTTATTATTGTGTTTCTTTTTCCATTAGGTAATATAACAAATTGCAGACCATGCGACATCTATGCTGCTCAGCTGTGAAAACCAGTAACTGGTAAATATACATACGTGGGCCAATGAAAAAGTGCACAAATTTTACACAAGTCCTATCAATACAGTATTATTTTCCTGTATATATTTAAAAACAATTGTGTAAAAACAATGTTAGAATTTAAATACATCTACTACATATTTTTCAGTAATTTTCTTTCCTATTAGCTTGCTAATAATTAATGTTTAGATTTCCTTTTACATCTCAAATCTTTTTATATGTCATTCGTACTTGCTGTCGGCAAAGGACTGTACATATCATTAATTTAGGTACTTCATTTCTTTTCCAGTGTATGCTACCCTATTTGCAGTAATGGTTAGAATTAAAAAGAAAAAAATAATGGTAAATGTTAAGTGGAGGCGAATTAAGGGTCACGTTTGTGAGAGATGGATTATTGTGTCTAATCCTGGAAAAAAAAGTCTTCTAAAGCTACTTTTTGATATGGGAGAGAAGCTTCCATTGAGAGAGGATGTCCTTCTGGGTCACTGACTGAATCAGGCTGATGCAAAAGATGCAGACAGTGAGGAAATGTAAACATGGGGTTTATTCGAGTTGCTTGGTATAATGCCCTAGAGCAGTGTTTCTCAACCTTGGCAGCTTTCAGATGTGTGGATTCCAACTCCCAGAATTCCCCAGCTGGCTGGCTGGGGAATTCTGGGAGTTGGAATCCACACATCTGAAAGCTGCCAAGGTTGAGAAACACTGCCCTAGTGTGTAGGCATCATAGTGGCTACAACATTTTATAAACAATCCTAGACAGAGTCACTAGGGTTTAATGCTATAAAATGATGAATCATCTGCCTTGATTTTCACATACAAAGTGTAGCACGGGGCTGCTCAATCCACAGATGGACTTTTTCTTGGCATATAAAATAGAAAAAAATAGTAGAGAACTCTTTCATGGAACTTGCTTTGGCAACGCACATTTACGTTAAGCAGTTTCTTTGGCTCTTGTTTAACAAAAACAACACAGGAAGCTCCTTTGATGAATCAAACGGCTTCTGAGGAAAAAAAGAAACAAGAAAAAATGCAGCATAGTATGCTCTATGCACAGTACATGCTGATGTGGAGCAAAAGACCCTAGTCTGGGCATTTGAATGTGTGTGTATGGGATTGGAAGAGCAGGGTGGGAGGTGGAAGGACTTTGCCACAGATCATTCCTTCGTTCTCTTTGGTTGTAGGGGTAGAAAAGGATTAGCGAGAGAGCCAGATCTGAAACCACTGATGGTTCTAAAACAGAACTGTCATAGATATGATGCTTGGGAATCAAAAATGACATTTAGTACAAATATTACCAAGAAGACATCTTTTAGTTTAACTAAAAAATATTTATTAACAATGTAAAATGTTTTATATTTTACAGTTAGAGCTATTCTGGCATGCCCTATAAGCAATAACACTAAGGTGATGTTCTGACACCATGCTTCAACCTTTACAGGAAACTAAATGAGATAATCTGTTTCACATCAGTGGATTTTATTGTTTCCCACACCATCTTTTAAACTTTTCTACTCAAGGTTGTAACAGATACATGTTCGGGTTTTTCTTTAAAAAAAGTAAAATAGCTATTCCTATGCATTGTACAATATGTAGATATTATCTCATATTTACAGGAACAACATATCAATGTTATGTTGCTTATGTATTAGAAATTAAGAAATTGTACTATGAAGATCTTGTATAGGTTGTGATATAGAGTGGAAGACTAAATATGAATGAGAGCACAAAAAGCAATAGGAGAGTGTGTGTATGTTCTCGTACAATATTGGCTCTGTTTATTTTAGCATTTTAGAATTTAAGCACAATTTTGCTGTTCTAAACAGTTTTCTATGGATTAAGATTGCTTAATAGAATATGTTCAAATGTTTAACATACTAGCAAGAGCTACAGTCATACTGTTGCACTGTACATAATTGGTTGTGGCTTGTACGCTAAATAAAAAATCTGCATGTTTTAGTTAATAATCATAATATTTGCATCTAATCACAGAATGGTTTAAAGTAGACATGCTGTATGCCATTAAAAAAAGTTTAAAAATATTCTTGATGATGTTTAATTGGGTTTCTGAATTTGGTTCTTGTCAGCAACAAACTGTAAAACTCTTGAAAAGGAGGGAAGAAATCTAATTAGGGGCATGTAGAAAACACACATGATCACTTAGAGCATTTCAACTGATCCCAATAAAGGTCATTTTGTATTGGCTGCAGTCATCTATGCTCTTCTGAAATGGATCATTTAGCTGGAGACAAGACAGCACAATCCAAAGAATCTTCTCTTCCGTCTTCGCACTAATGGGTAAGGAGTCAAGTTTAGCAGGCTGCTGTCATCTGTGGTTTTAAATAAAAAGATTAGAGTTAGTCTCAGTGTCAACTGAGCATGTGTTCTAAATAGCAACGTTTCTGCCTAACCATAAACCAAGCTGGAAAGCTGTTTCAGTTGGTGAAATCTGGGAGTCTTTAAGACGAAAACCTGGCTCATGGGGTTTTGGGAAGTTGTCTTCCAGACTTTACTATAGAAATAAACAGTAAGGGAAAGGGAGAGGTTCTTATGTATATTTGAGTATTTGAATATCCTTTAGGATGGTTTAGGAGAAAAGCACCTTCTTCAATCACCTTCGATTAGGAACAGCACACCTTCAGGTTTCAGCAATGCCAGCTTCTTTAACCTGAATACTACTGCTATTATGAACAATTATTCTGATCTACTTTTGCAACCAGAACATTCACAAGCATATTTAAAATATAAACAACATAAGGAATTAGAAAAAACTATTTGGTGTCCAAAACAGGCTTAATGTTAAATAGACATCAGTCAGAAACTCCTAATTACTAACTTGTCAGAACAGAGAAGTCTCAAAGAGATGTTGAACTAAGAACCAGAGCAAAGAAGTGATTAACACAACTAACCCAAAATGGAGTTACATCTTCTAATTTATGGGCACCAAAATGTTACCACCATATTTTAATACTACTGATACAGTGACAGCAACTTTACAGGGTAAAATGAAAAAAGTGACAAATTTCAGAACCATGTAATGTCCATTTTGACACAGGAAACTGATGAGATGAAATGTACAAGAAAAGGAAGGGGTAGGAGCTAAAGTATATGATACTGTACATAGGAGCAGATGTAGTATACACTTTTAGGCTATATTTCAGCTGGGATAAGGCGTAAGTCAGAGGAAAAGAATCTCTCCCTTTCCAACACTGTTGAACCCTTCAGCACTACTAGCCATTATAGGCAAAAGCAGAGGATGCTGAGAGTTCAGCAGCAGCTGGAGAGTCATGTCCCTCAGCTACATTTACTGTTTTGAAGTATAAACTAAAAAAGAGAGAGAGAGAGAGAGAGAGAGAGGAAGGTAGTACAGGTAGTCCTCGCTTACTGACTACTCATTCAGTGACCATTCAAAGTTACGATGGTGCTAAATGAGCATGACTTATGATGGGTCCTCAAAGTTGCGGCCCTTGCAGTGTTCCTGCAGTCATATGATCGTGTTTCATGCACTTGGCACGTGTTTATGACAGTCACAATGTCCTGCGGTCACGCGATAGCCACTTGCAACCTTCACAGATGGCTTCTGACAAGCAAAGTCAATGGGAAAGCCAGCAAGAAGTTACAAGTCGCAATCATGTGATGTTGGGCCTAATGACTGTTATGACCCTAACCCTAACCCTAACCCAATTGCAGTTGGCAAGGACTTGTTGTTGTTTAGTCGTTAAGTCGTGTCCGACTCTTCGTGACCCCATGAACCATATTGCGCCAGGCCTTCCTGTCCTTCACTGCCTCCCTGAGTTTGCTCAGTTTCATGCTCATTGCTTCAGTGATGCTATCTAACCATCTCATCCTCTGCCGTCCTCTTCTCCTTTTGCCTTCAATCTTTCCCAGCATCAGGGTCTTCTCCAAAGAGATCTCTCTTCGCATTAGGTGACCAAAATATCTGAGCTTGAGCTTCATTATCGATCCTTCCAATGAGCAATCAGGGTTGATTTCCTTTAAGATTGACTGGTTTGACCTCCTAGCAGTCCAGGGGACTCTCAAGAGTCTTCTCTACCTGTACATATTTGTAGATTCTGAGGAGTCAAGGCAGTGTGGACGAATGGATGGAGTTGTTCTACTGCCTGATATTTTGAGAGCAGAAGCCTCCCCCCGACCCCATGACTGCACTATATCGGATGTATTATCCTACAGTACCTCAGCCCAGTCAGCATGGTTGCCGGCTAAGATAATGGGACTTTTAGTATAACATATCTGCAGGGCACAGGATAGACAAAAGCTGTTTTAAAGGTTGGATAAAACCACCTATGACCCCTGGACCCCTAGCTGGCCGTAGCTGCTAAAAACTGCTGGTACTGTTTTCTTTTATTCTGAAGAGGGAAACAATCAAAAACTGTACTGTAAGCCCTGAGACAGATTTAGCATAGTTAAAGCAACATCTCCAAATTCCCACAAAAAATCAATTTAAAAAATCTGAGAAAATCCTGGTTCCACCCATTTTGCTTCATCGCCTTCAGAACGCCTCCAAGAGTGTTAAGTGTAAGAGACTGCTCATCCTGGCATGGGAGAAAAAAAGAGGATGCCATTTTTTTTTGAGGCATCAACTGTAGGTTACAGGATTTTCATTTACCATTCCTGAAAGAAATTGAGCCTGCCCACTTAAATATACTATTGATAAACGCTTACCTTGATTTTTCAGTGGTAAAGGCATAGTCTCCCTGAGTTTACTTAAAAGGTTTTTCATTTCTCTCATATCCCTGCAGAAATAATGCACAAAACTGAAATAAAGATCTATTTCTATATTTTGGAATTCCAAGAATAACACTAAGGAATAAAAAAAAAGTATACACATATACCAAACATGGTGCTAGAGTTTTAATAAACATCACGTTTTATTTTAATTAAGACTGTGCTAACAATAAGAGCAACAATAAAAAAATATATGAGGAAGAACTAGAAATGGTAAGAATGTTATCCATGCACATTCAAAACCTATTTATTTTGGATGTGTGATGCAATTTCTAATATTTATTTAT
Source organism: Python bivittatus (assembly GCF_059951505.1). Taxonomy (NCBI): domain Eukaryota; kingdom Metazoa; phylum Chordata; class Lepidosauria; order Squamata; family Pythonidae; genus Python; species Python bivittatus. Next base: position 946,420 of record NW_028277112.1, on the reverse strand, counting down.
TTAAATATTTATAGCCCGGAGCAATCATAACGGACAGGCAGGATGCAATGAATAAACAAACAAACATTAAAAACCTAGGTAAATGATTTTTTTAAAAAAATCCGTTCAATCGTGTCCAATTCTTGGAGACTGCCTAGACAAGTCCCTGCAGTTTTCTTGGCAAGATTTCGTAAGTGGTTTGCCTCCTTCCTAGGGCTGAGAGAGAGAGACTGGCCCAAGGTCAGCCAGCTGGCTTTAGGCCTAGGCCGGACTAGAACTCCCGGTCTCCCAGTTTCTAGCCTAATGCCTTAACTACTACTCCAAACTAGTTCTCATGTAAACAGCAGAAATCAGCAGTAAAAAACTAGTGCATCGAATGTGCCATGATATACCATATAAAGTAGGCAAATGTACATGATATAAGCCAAGCAATTTATAGCAATTATAAATCAGTATTATCCAACAAATTAGTTTTGTTCACAGAACTGGGGCCAGTTACTATCTATTTAGGGTAACTAATCCTGCATTTTTTCAGCTGTGATACTGAATGTTTGGGATAGCTTTGACAAGCTCTACTAAAGAAGACAAGAATAAAAATAAAAAGTAAATTTAATAATAAAATAAAATATACACTATATTCCTCGCAGAACAGTGGATAAAAATTTAATTTTATGTGAGCTTCATTCTTGCTAATATCAAGTGATATGAAATCAAAATAAAGCGCACACCTCTCGGTGTTTTCAATATCTGTGGAAACCTGCCATAAATGTTGTTGGATTTCTACTGGTGAAGATGATGTGTCTTCCAAAATAGGAGCTTCTGAACTCTCCTCTAGCTTACTGTCAACGGTCTTGGGTGCTGCACAGGTCTCCATTCCTTTGAAACAACACAGAACAAAACATACATTTAATCACAAAGAAGTCATGTCTACATCTTCCCACCAACCCTTTCACCTGCCAATCTGGAAACCCCTGCTTAACTTTGGTGCTATGTGTAAACTAATTAATTAGATAAATAAACCAAAATTTGACACTATGACAAAGTTGAATAATACTAGTTGCATAAATGATGCAAATTTGCAGCATTTGCAGTTTTCATACATTATTCCATTGTGTTAAAGGAAGAGCTGATGGGCTATGTGTGGAAGGAAGGATGTGTGGCAGCTGGAACGTCCACGTTTCTCCTCCCCTTTCTCTTTTAAGGACCTGCCTTTTAGAACTGGATAAGCTGTCCCTTTAAAAAAGGTTCAGCTACGATGCTGTGCACATTGTCTGCTGGAAAAAAGGAGAACATTAGAAACAGAGGCATGTGTTAGCAGGCTGGGGAGGGGCAGGAAGGAGCCTGATTAAGAAAACTTAAAGCAGAGTCTAACACTGGCTATAGCAGGAGAACCAAGGAGGAGAGCAAACAGAAGAATACAGAAACCTAACCCTCTAGGACATAGAATGGTAGAGTGCAGAATCATAATCAAGCAGCACGAGACAGAAAAGTAAATAATCAAGTGGAATACGCAGTAATGTTATCTGGAAAAAAAGTGAGTGTAGTAGCTTCTAAATATAAAAAACAGAAATGAAATGCTTCTTTTCTAAGGAAACCTTAATTTTTGTACTATTTTCTAAAACAAATCCCATTTTAGCTTTAGTTTCCAGAGTAATTTCCAGAACAAATGACAGCTAAATTGAAATCATCTGTCAAACATGCTTCCTTTCTCATGCTTTTGTGTTACCACGCTGTTTTGGAGCAATGTTTTAAATAAGCGATTTTAAATGCAAGAGTTATATTACTGTGTAAAGTTTCCATGCTCATCTCTGAGGTATCAGTTTGTCTGGATAAAGAAATAAGCTATCAAAATATGCAAACATATATTCCACATGAACTAGACAAAAAAAAACAGTAACACCTATGCCACATCTGTAACATTCAGAAGTGCATACTCACAGAAGATGTCCGCAGTGTGCATGTGTGTCAAAAAAGTCAAGATGATAGTCCCAACCAAAACCCCTTATGAGGCATGTAAAAAAGGTTCAACTGCATGGTCACAACCATTACCTTGACTTTTTTGACCCCTATGAATATTCTTACAGAAAACCATCTGAATACAGTTACTCTTTGTCACACTTCTCTATTCACAAACAAAATATGGATATACTTATCTTACACACTGTTTCCCAACATGAGAACTTTCAGATGCCTGCAGAAGACAGAAATGTTTTTTTCCTAATAAGTTCCACTAGGAAAACACCCTTTTCCCAAATACATAAAGCCTTACCAATTAAAAAGATCAGTTTGGGTGATTTTCTCTTGGTGTTTCATGTGATAGGTTATTGAAATAACCCCTTGTGACAGTGTGGCAAATTGCCACACTATTTACCTAGCATGTTTAAGCTGTAAACTTCTACAATTTTATCTTTTTCGGTTTTAAGGTTATCATAGTTTCATTTCTGAATAGAAACCCCATGCCAGCTTTTCTCATAAAAGAGCACAACAATCCAGTCACCAGATCTGGCTCCAAAAAAATAAGTAGATGGCAGTGAAGAATCAGACTTGTTTGTATCTCAACTGAACATTGTCTGCCATCCTGCCATGACATATATTCTGTTCTTCTACTCAGGTAAGTGCAGGTTGGGAGAATAACATGGAACACAGGCAGAAACTTTTGCAGAGAAAAAAAGGAGGAGGGAGTAAAAGGTGGCTGATATGCTTGCAGAAAGAGAATAATTAGTTATGACTTGGAGTTGGAGTTTTGAAAAGAAAAAATGGTTTATAATTTTGGCTTAGATAGCTATGGACCTGCTGAAGATTTGCTTGTTCCAGAGCAGACCCAACTGAGACCCAACTGTCTCAGAGCAGCCCAGGAAAGGACTGCTGAGGTGCTCCAGAGTGGCCCAAAGACCATCAGAGATGCAGCAAGGAACCTGTCTTCTTTCCATAGTTGGTCTGGCTGAAGGCTGAAGAACCCAAGACCAAATGCTGCAAACTTTGAGAGATTTCCAGCTAAGAATAATTAATGCCCTTACTTAACTCTAAGAAGGGAGAGGGGTTGTACAAATGGTTACATGCCTAACAGGATAAACTGTACCAGAAATGGAAGCTTCATGCTGCCACTGGCAAGATAATTAACTTTGAAATGCTTGAACATAAATCACTGTTTTACTGCCTGCTTATTTATTGCAAAGCTGCAGGAAGGCAGGAGAGACGATAATTTAAACGACTTAGCTTAAAAGCTGCTTGACTTAAAGACATTTGCATTGGTGAAGGAAGCCCTTCTTATCTAGTGTACATTATAAATAAAAAGGAGAAAAATCATAAGGTTTTTGGGTGCATAATCATTTAAATTTCATTATAACTTAAGCTCCTTCCTGTACTTAAGATTTTGTTTACGTAGCACTTGCATATTTTGAAATAAGAGTGAGGAACTGGAAACATGTTGTTCAACCAATCCATTCCATGGATGCTTGGCAAGCCATTTCTGTATCATGCCAAGAGAAAGGCATAAGTCCATGAAAGTCACTAGAAGCCATAATTAGCTTATTAGTCGTAAACCAGGGTAATCTAGAAATAAAAGTGAAAAAAAAAAACCCTCAACAAAAACTGGGGCTGGCCTCATAGGCAATGTTTTTCTGCTGCAGCCCCCATGTTGCGTAACACTCTCTTCTTAAGATTAGACTGGCACCCTTATTGTTGGCCTTCCAGAAACTGTGAAAGACAGAATTTTTTCCTTTGGGGAATGAATGGTCATCATTCTACTTACCACTTTTATGGTTGCTTGTGTTTTTATTGGCTTTTATGTTTTTATTCTGTTTTTATATTTTACGTTGCCATTTCTGTTGAATCCAGTGGTGTATAAATAAAGTAAGTGTTCATGTGCTCTTCTGAGAAGAATATGAAATACCGAACATAGAGAACAAATGTCATGGTTTTTGATTTCTGAAGCGGCTTTACTCTATTTATTGTGGCAGTGTGGCATTGACTTTATTTCAAGTTACCTTACTGTGCCTTGCTTAAATCATTTTGAATTTCCACAGGAGAAGCACTGTGGCAGAAATTCTCCGTGATGCACATACCACGTTCACCAATGGGAACAACTCTTTCCTTTTCCTCTTTGCGTGCTTGATATTTCTCAAGGCATGTCGCACATTGATGTTTTAGGAACCCATTTAAGCAAAATGCCCTACTTTGGAAAGAATTGGTCTAACACGTGAGGTAGCTTACTCATGTTAACAGAAATAGCCTGAGTCAAGAGGGGTAAAGCAGAACTAATGGGCTACTTTCTTCACCTTCAAAAGGAGACAGAAAGAAATGCCTTCTCTGAGTAACTCAGAAGGCTCTCTTGCTCAGGATTCCTTCTGTTTGAATCGACCCTTCAAATTTGCTTGAATTTAAAGGACAGCTTTGCGTACCGTTGCAAATAATGACTCCTTTCAGTCAGTGTCAGTGCTAGTGCAAGCAGCACACCCACAAGGAGTCCAAAAAGCATTCAGCTGCCTGTCAGCAATTTCCCCTTTAGAAATACTTGATCGCCTCCAGGCAATTGCTCCACCTTACTCAGGGCAACATGGTTATGAAGTGGCTCTGAAGTGGCACCTGGGAACAGATAGAAATTCCTAGCATTCATCCCAGCGCAAGCTAGCAAATAGACACCCAAATCTCCCGGTGACCGTGTTGCTTTATTATTATTAGCCTCAGTCATCACATTTCCTCCCAGACAGTTTGTCTGTCTTTCTTTTTTAAAGTATGTGTAGAGAAGTAGTTTTAGAATGTGGGAATAGTTAAAGATCAGTATGTGAATTGCTTGGGCATAAGATGCATAAGCATCTGGTTCTAGTGATCATTCAGACAACTGGAGAAAAGTTTCTCCAAAGCATTTAGACTCTTCAGGATGATTACATGTAAGTCTGGGTTGGAGAATAGTCATTTGTGATACAGAAAGAGAATTCTGCTAATGGGAGGCTGTGCTTGTGGTATAAAGATGAAGCTTTTCCATATGCAATAGTTCTGGTCAAGAATATGGGCTTTACATTTCTTTCTGAATTAACCAATATAAGAATGGGTGCTCTATGCTATGCTATATTATGCTATGCTGTGCATGTATCATGATCTACTAAGGATGAGGATTAATTAACATATGTGAGATGAGCTGCTGTATAAATCAAATAAATCAATAAATAATTATGATGGCATAATTTTGTTTAGGTGATATAAAAATTTCCCTCTCACCCCTATGGGTGGTACGTGTCTTCCTCAATCTCGGGTCCTCTCCCAGAGGCCTGGGAGTTTGAGGGTTCTGCGCAGTATCTTAGCTGTTCCTAGCACTGCACAGAGAGCTCGGATGTTGTTCCTGGGATCTGTTGGAGCCATTCTCCCAGCTTAGGAGTCATGGCCCCAAGTGCTCCTACCACCACTGGGACCACTTTGGCCTTTACTTTCCACATCCTATTTCCTCCTTCAGGCCCTGGTACTTCTCCAGCTTCTCATGCTCCTTCTTCCTGATGTTGCTGTCACTTGGCACTGCTACATCTATCACTACCGCTGTCTTCTGGTATATATTCTGGTATATATTGATTTCTTCTAGGCCAACAGTTAATGAAATGAGCAAAAAATAAATTTCCCACATGCTAGAAATTCAAATGAGGCAAATGCTAAGTTCTTCACTTAAGAAACAGAAGTCAAATATGTAAATATAAATGGAAAATGCCTGGTTTAGTAGAAATGCTTGTGAAAAAGACCTTGGAAAAATAGTTATTATAATCAGAAGATGAATCAGCAGATCAATAAGTTTAATTTCCAATGATGGGAAATTATAGTATGTATGTATATATGCATGCATGCATGCATGCATGCAATTTATCCACTGCCTCAATTCTGCCAGACTCTAGATGGTTTAGAGAAACTAATAATACATAAAATAAGAATAATTAACAATGCATTTGAATTTCTTTTGTATTGGGAGGGCCTCATTTTGACTATTGTGTCTAGTTCTGGCTATCATATTTTAAGAATTCAAGCAAACTGGAAGAGATTCAGAAAATGGCAACATGAATGATAAAGAAACTAGACATTAAGCCTTAGAAGGACACTGGAAGTATTAGGAATGTTTATTATTGAGAAGATTCTAGAGGGATGTGATATTACACAGAAGACCAAGACATGTCCTCTAGCATTAAACAGGGGCACAGAATGATGGATTTAAGTTACCAGAAAGCAGCTTCAAAGTGAATCTTAGAAAAGACTTCTTAACAGCAAGAGCAGTAGGACAGAATTTATAGATATACTCAGAGAGCTGATGAACTCCCCACCACTGAATGAGTCAAGTAGAGTCTGGTCTGACATCCACTGGTCAAGAGTACTTTAATTTATATTCCTGTAAGGAATGGATTCATTCCTAAATATCTAAGATTCTGTTATTCTTTTATTTGACAAAATGATGCTCTTCAAGTAAGCACAGAGGTGGAACTCTCAGAGCTCTGTAATGATCACTTGCATGATATCCTCCAGGTAAAACTGCTCACATCTGCTCTCATTCAGAAGACATGAGGATCAGGTTTGCTAGCAAGTTAATAGTTGAAATAAGCAGGCAAGCCAGATGGCTTATCCCAACTCATGCCATAAAGCAGAAGTTACTGGAATAACAGTTCTATAGTACTTAAGAATGGAGTGTATAGGGGACAGAGAGAATATTGTGAGAAGACTTTAAAAAATTAAAAGCATTTGTGCATTAAAAGTGTGATACACTTATAGAAAAGTGCTTTATGAATAACAACAGTAGGAACAGGTGGATAGAAAACATGTTAATGAATTTCTTAATACTGGCTACAAATATGAATTTGCAAAAAAACAGATGAGGGGACGTGATTTTCTTGCACGGCACAGGAGTGCTTTTAAAAAGTACTCCTTTCCCCCTTCCTTCCCCATAAGAATATCCCCAGAGCCAGCCGTGCAGTCGAGTTCCTAAGGTTTGGCTTCTGCTCAATTAGTGTGTAGGAGGAAGGCATCGTGCTTGCATGAGAAGGGCACATCTGGATTAAAAACAGCTCAATGTCTTTCTGCAAAAGAGCTATTTTAGTTTCAAGATGTTTACTGCCCCCATTCAAGAAAGCTGATTTTATTTCTGTAGATCAGCTCCCTGAAGGAAGACTTTGGACCTAGGTAGCAAGCTGAACTTTATAAAAGATATAAAAAGCAACAGGGAGCCCTAAGCTTTGATTTTGCAAAATTGTTTTGTATCCATGAGGCAAGAAAAGTCAGCAACGCACCCAACTGCACAGCTTGCTTACGTTGAAAACCTGTTTTCCTGAGTTCAGGGGGTGGCAAACCTGATGGTGCTATGTATATTCATAATTACATGCTCCCAGGAATATATCCATTAAAAAAAGGAGTGTGGTCAAGTGAAAAATTATTTAGTGGACATCTCCCAGAAAACTGTGTAGTAATGCAACTTGCCTGTATAGCAGAGACTCAGAGCCTCAGTGCCAGGAATTAAAAGAACAATGCTCAGAGTTAGATAGGGAAGCTGCTACATGCTAAGCCAACTGTGATGTCTGTTATGTGTCAGTTCATGATGCAATGTAACCCTCTTACTTTCAAAGTATTAGGAATGCTTGGTCGATACCACCTTACTACTGAGAGAAGACTGAGGAGAACAAAGGCCCTGCTTGAAGCCTCTTAGAAACGAGGTTTCCAAGCAATAACGAGATATTATTCAGGAACTGTCTTCCATTAGTACATGAAGTCAATGGTATTTCCTTTCATTGGCTTATCTCATGTGCATTCAAGAGCCACCTTGCTTCCTGCATCTAGTCCAATATAACTGCTTTGACTGGCAGTAATTTCAGGCCCTTCATATTACTTTTTATTTGGTAAGTGGAGATGCCAGAGAGTAAAGACGATATTGATGTCATTAGCAACTGAACTATACAGATTGCCATTTCATCAACTATCAGAACTAAGAAGTAGGATCGCTCCAGCAATTCTGCTGCTGACTTCTCGCCTCTCTGATCTGTTTCTGTCTCCATTAATTTTTATGAAAATTCTGTGCTTTAAGAAATGATGTTATTTTTCTTTGCTTTTTTCTCCTTTCCATCCCCTTATTTTCCTCTCATGCCCTGTCTTTTAGATTAAGCCTGAAAGGACTGCCTTTTCTCTTTCTGTAAAAGAGCGTAGCTGAAATACTATAAATAAGTAAACAAAGAAGACAACTGGTTAACTGATGGAGCTTTGCATGCTGCTCTTTGACTATGTTATTTACTTATGGCTTCTATATGGAGTGGGAAGAAAAAGTGCATCTGAATCTCCCAACCACAACCCCAAAACTAAAGAGGAACAAGTTTGATGTTGCTCCTTGCCCTGAGCAATACTGACCTGTGAGGCTACAGAGTGAGTTATTGTTCACAGAGTACAAAGTCTTAGCCTTGTTATCTAATGTCACAGAATGTTGGCATTGCTTCTCCCCCCCCCCTTAAAATAATACAATGAGATGTTATGATTTTGGAGGGGTGTAAATGGTACAACCCTGGCTCAAATTACTACCGCATCAGTGATGAAGCAGGCAATAAATGTTCCAGTCCCCCTTTTCTACAACATACTGAATATTTTATAGTTATGGCGCCTCTGGAAATCACTTTGTCTGGAGAGGAAACAAAGAGCTCTCCCAACTTGCATCTAACCATGCTCTAGTTACAAAACTCTAGATCAGGGTTCCTCAACCTCAGCAACTTTAAGATGGGTGGACGTCAAGTCCCAGAATTCCCCAGCCAGCATGGCTGGCTGGGGAATTCTGGGAGTTGATGTCCACCCATCTTAAAGTTGCTGAGGTTGAGGAACCCTGATCTAGATGACCAGTAGATGGCAACAAAGAGTTAATGTTTTCAACACATGAGTAAAAGTAAAGTGCCAGAGGCCTGTGTGTGTAGATATGGTGAAAAAAAAAAAAGAGAGTTACAAAGAAGTTCCTCTAGAGCAGTGTTTCTCAACCTCAGCAACTTTAAGTATGTTGACTTCAACCACCAGAATTCCCTAGTCAGCATGCTGGCTGGAGAATTCTGTGAGTTGAAGCCCACACATCTTAAGGTTGCTGAGGTTGAGAAACGCTGCTCTGGAAGAACTGCCCATTTTTTGTGAGTGTATATCTGCATAGCGTGAGACAGAATCAGGGAGTAAACATGCTGTGAAGACTGTTTCGCAGCAAGGAAGGATTTTTTTGTTCTCCTCTCCACCCCTCCCCAGTGATTGACAAAAGCCAAGTTGGAGAGGGAAGCCTATTTCCCTCCACAAGCCAACACGGCAGTAGGAAGCAGAACAGGAATGAAATAGAAATGTTATTTCAAGCCAGCGTGTGCAGTTTTGAAAGACAAATTTACCACGAACTAGCATGCTAGGTATCAAAAGCTGACCTGCTCCTTTATCTTGTAAACTCAAAACACCTCCGTTCAACAGTGAGGCAGAACAAAAGCCACAGAGGCAGGTTAGGGATCAGCAGTGTGGGCAGAAAATGCTATTTATTTATTTTATTTATTTATTTAATAGACTTGTCCCTGCCCATCTCCCCACAATGGGGGACTCTGGGCGGCTTACATCAAATGCCTGTTTAGTTATCTGTTGGTGCAAGAATAAGTGAACAGCATTTTAATTTGGCAATGGGGAGATGCCCCAAACCTCAAGAAACTTGAGAGAGGGATTGCCAGGGCCATCATCTATGTCCAGCCACCTGGCAGCCAAGACCAACTTGGACATAGGAGCGTCTCCAAATCTATATGAATTCAAATGGCTCAGGAGCCAAAAGGATAGAAGTACAGAAGTATAGAAGTACAGAAACAGCTGATGACAAGAGACAACTTTTCCAGAACAACATTTGGGAGCAAGACATTTTTCTGAGTAGTTAAAGGTATACGAGCAATAGCTGGAGTTGGGTGATGGCAATGAAGACAGCAGCATGAAAGCCATGCTTTTAACACTATTAACCTAGCAATATGCCATAAAGCAACCTGCTGTTCAATTCCTGATCTTCACTGTGATTTTAGAGTTCTAGACAAGGCTTTCTGACTGACTGAATCTACTCATTTTTCCAGTTACTATCCTACTGATTGACCCTTAACTGAGCTCTTGCTTCCGACTCCCAGCTGATTAGCTATTATGGTAACTTTATTTATACCATGGCATGTCGGTTACTGGTGTGATCCATATTAACATACAGGAATTTCCATGAGGCAAGTATATTTCCTGGATACACAGAGAATAGAGGCTGTGCATGCAATGCCTAAAAATCTGTAATGAGAAATCAATGGTGGCCTCCATCTTTGAAATTAAACATTTCATTATCATACCAGCTTTTAACAATGGTATGATAACCACCGCATGAAAAGAGCTCATAGTGAGCTGAGGCCAGAATAAATTTTTTTGAAAGCAACAAATTGACGTCCATATTCTTTTGCAAGTCTGCATCAGCCTATTTATACAGCCTAAAGATGCAAGAGATCTCAACTGGCAGGGGGATGGACACAAATGTCTGGACTGAGTTATACAAGCTCTGCAATTATCTATGGGCAGACTGATGGAAGATTAATGGGTGAAGGGCACACGAGGAAGGGCCTGGTTCACAGTTAGCCAATGATAACTGAACTGAATGAAACAAATCTAGAGGATTTGATATAATGCATACCTTTCCGATGAATTTGAAGCGATCCAAGAAGGCATATGGATTTCAGCATCTCTGTTGTGTACATTTCTAAGCAACACTGCAACTGGATATATAGTCTACAGATTTCAGGATGAATTTCACCATCTTCTGGGCTGCAGCAATATATATAAAATCAAGCAGAAAACATCATTGCCAACCAATGATTCTCCTCTCTTTTCTCTATACAATTTATACTATACATATATACTATATAAAACCCTTTTCTTTTGGAAAAAATACCTAAAAAAACATTTAATTCTAGGGACATCTTAGAAGGTTTAGCATCATGAGTTTCCTCCCTCCCTGGATAGGAGAAGTCAGGATTGGAAATTCAGCTGGGAACACATTCTCTGATTGTTGGTAGATGACTCCAAAATAATTGCATGCACCCAATGAACATTTAAAACCCCAGGCAGCGAAATCAAGCAAACTTCCCAGGAAAAACATTCTCAATTCTATTTCAAGGTGTTGATTCCTTCCTGCCTCTTCTTTCTCCTGGAAGAAGAAACAGTATACTAATGATCACTACTTCATTGGTCAATTCACAACTTTACTGATTTAAACAAACGAACAAAAAAAGGCCCAACTCCCTGGAACTCTGGGTGCTTTCATACATTTTCTCTGAGCCTGCATAGAATTGCGTTTGTACAGAGAATGCAGCATTAGAAAAAGTGCAGCTTGATGCCAGTAACAAACCAAGACCAAAGGAAAGAACAACCTTGTAAAGTCAAAGAGCCTTAAAATGGTGTCATTTCAGCAGCATTAATATGAAACTGGATAATTGTCATAACCTTTGTAGTAAGCAAATAACTGATAGTAAAATTTTATCAGTTTTGTTTGAAACTTTCTTTCCTGAAATATAACTCAGGGCTGAGCTGCCTCCAACAAATGATAAATGATTTACTAAGCTGATGTATCCCATTGCTTACTTCATTTCATTATTTAAATCAGGGTTTTTCAAACTTGACAACTTTAAGATGTGTGGACTTCAACTCCCAGAATTCCCCACCCAGCATGTTTGTTGTGGGGAAACAAACTATATTAATAAACCCAATCTGAGGATTGAAGCACACTCACTCTGAAACCTATTTTTAAATAGCTTTAAGCACTTTTTACTGTTCAGCTGACCAACTGTGTTTCTTATCAGTGCAAGTAGCCAGTTTGCCCAAAAAAGCAATGTACATTTTGTCACACTGCAGAAAGGTGAATGTGCATGGCCTGAATCAAAGTGATGAACTGATAGATTATGTTGAAAGAAAGAGAAGAAAATATTACTAAATCTTTTCCCGAAAGCCAAGTGGACATCCAAGCTTCAGTTTGTGTAAGAGAATTTTTACTTGTAATTCCATATGAAATGTATTTAAAATTACATTAATAACTGATTTAAGCCAATGTAACAACTTGTAAAATCTTTTATAAAATTTATACCACTATTCTTCTAGCATTACAATTGAAGTAATTTATGGATGCTTAAAGATATATAGTTCTTTTGATCAAACAAAAGACAAAGTGCTAATGTCCTACCAGCCTAATTTTTTTGGGAAAGAAAAACATCAAAATTCCAACAGTCACTGTTTTAATGTTGATGAAACCAAAAATGTTCTTTTAATTTTTTAAAATTAGCTACAGTATAACATTAGCTAGAGTATAATATTATACTCTAAACTATGGTTAATCCTAATTATAATTAGTTGAAAAATACTTTTAGACCCATGTTTTGTAATTAACTATGGATTGAGAGAAATAAGGCAATATTAGCTATTAGGTTCAAATGAAATTAGGAGGTGTGATTTACTGAAAATGGAAGTAGAAACTTGTGCACTGAGCCTTAGTGGGGCTTATTATGGAAGTCACTGAGATTTTGTACTGCACTTCAACCTATGAGGCTAATTATAATCACTTGATACATACAAGTAGTCCTTACTTAATGATGGTAAATGGGACCAGAATTTCCATAGCTAAGTAACACAGTTGTAAAGCATGACATCACATGACCATGCTGCTTAGCAACAGTAGTTCCCCCACTTCCAGATGCTGTCATTAAGCAAATCCCGCAACATTAAGCATGACATCACATGGTCACCATTTGTGACCTCCTGCCAGCTTACCCATTCTCTTTGCCTGTGGGAAGCTGGCAATGCAGGTCGCAAATGGTGATTCCATGACCACAGGACACTGCCATGTCGTATTTGCAAGCTGAGCGCTGAGGACTGGTCGTAAGTACAACTTGTTCAGCACAGTTGTAAGTTCGAACAGTCGCTGCACGAGTGGTCGTTAAGCAAGGACCACCTGTACACAATACTAAGCCATTTAAAAATCCTAGTCGTTGAACAAATAGTGCCCTGGTTTGCATATAACGCTAAGCATAAACCAAATCAAACGTCTTAGTGTTATATGTGAACCAAATCTTTAACAGTAGCAAATGTGAAGGACATTTCACATTTTGAGAGAATGTGAGAACGTTATCTAGAATATAGTTCTTTGATCATAGGACTTTTTTCTTTCTTTACTGATGTTGGAAATACTCCATGTGAATGATGGGAAAATAGCCATGTGTCCAAACAGACTTCTGGACTGCAGCCATATTTATTTTTAACCAAAATATTAAATAAACATTTCATTAGGCCAAGAGAAATTACAAGCATAATCCAGTATTTCTCAAACCTCTGTCACTGAACCTGCCACATAGAACAGCATTACCCTAGAGAGCCAGATGGTCCCGACCCTGTTGGTCTTTTGCAAGGCAGTAAAGACCTGAATCTTCCCACCCACATTTGAGCTGGGAGATGATTAAATCAGCCCCATTATCTAATTGTTTTGTCTTAATGATTTGAAGGGCAATGGTTTTTTTGACCCCAGCCTTGCGTGATAGTATTGTTTTGAATACAGATTTTATGTACTGTGTTATTATTTTGGGGGTTCAATCCCTATACATAGCCCAGGGTCATCTTTGAGAGCTGGGTGACTCTACAAATTATTTACATAAATAAAAAATAAATAAAATCAATAGTGCAGAATAAGACATCTCAATGCAGCAATTTTCTAAAACGGAAAAGGACTGGTATTAATCAACACTGGCAATTTTGAAATCCTATTCTGAATTAGCATTATCACCATTAGTCGGACGAGATTTTTTTTAATCATAAATTACCCCAATCTATTGTAAGGGCTAAAGGTGACAAGGCAGAAAACAATGATTCTCCAGTCAGACATATTCATTATGTAAAGTGGAATAAGGTGCCTTTGATATTACTTTCTTGTCTGCAATAAAGCAACTTATCTAGTTGAGTCTTTGAAGCTTCTATTGTTAGTGAATGCAGGGTTGGGTTTCTGGACTTCAATTGCCTTCGTCTAGCGAAATCTGACATATCTTTTGGAAAGTATCAATGCTTGAAAGAAAGATGAAGCCCTCTCTTTCTGGAACGTTAAAAGAAACTTCTCAGCTTGGACAAAGTCCTGGAGAGGGGAGAAAAAATGGAATGGAAAGCCCCAGTGTAAGAATTTCAATGTTGAATTTCACCCCATCAGTTCTAAGAAAAAGTTACAGATTCCCAGAAGCAGAATAGTGGCCTTGCAAGGGGAAGGTCTCTGGTTCTGTCTGCCATATGTCCAGTGAGTAAGAAGAAAGTAAAGGGAAAAAACTGCCTGAGAACTTGGGAAGACTCCATTAGTCAGAATAGGCAATATTTGGCTACGTGTTACCTACTGACTAAATCGGCAAAAATCTTATTTTGTATACGGTAGCTTTCTGTATTCCCAAGTGGTCACTTTGAGAGGATAATTATCCTACAAATGGAAGCACTTTCTGTTCAATTAGAACAAAGCTGTAATATTTTTTTTTTTAAATCAAGGGAACCGAAAGCCAAAATATAACAATCGCTGACAAACTACTTAAAGGCTGATGATAGCAATTTGAATATATGAGCTCATTTTAAAATAGGATTGCTTTGGTGGGATACGACAATGTTCGCACACATCAAGTATGAATGCTAATTTAATACCAATCACTTGTTCCTGCCTTTTGTCTCTTTTAGACGCAGGGCCCACTTGTTTTGCACTGCACTCACCTAGTTCTTAGGGCTAAATTTATCAATGCGTGATGGGATGAGGGGTTTTGTTTTTCAGCTGGCTGCCGCAGAGCCTAATGCTGATTTGGGCAGAGGGAGATTGACTAGCCCAAGTCCCCCAGCTGGCTTCTGTGTTTAAGGGAGGACTAAAACCAGGGTCACTTCATTCCTAGTCCAGCACTTTAACCATTTCATCATGCTGACTGTCTGGATAATAATCAATAAACTTCTGGTGAAAAAAAGATCTTTGAGAATCCTTTGTCTACATAGACATGTTCTATCACCCAACACCAGGAAATATCTGAAATCACACTTCTGAATTTTTTCCCATGGAAAATTCAAATTTGTTTATTAAATTAGTACCTAAACACGCTTTGTTGCTCTTACAGAGGTTAAGAATTGCTGTGTCAGGAGGGACTCACATAAACATGATGTACTTTCAGATGTATTTCACATACAATTCTAAGCTATAAACCACAATTTCTAAACCCTGATGTCTGGGTTCACCAACCTCTTAAGCCAGAACAAAAACAAAAACCAGCCTCAACCTAAACCTGTGACATTACTGCCTAAACAGACATAAAATATAAGATCTGTGACTGGGACTTTTTTTTAAACTAAAGTATTTTTACACAAGAGTGAGATGATCCAGTTCTTTTATACTGCCAGTACTGGAAGAATGGGTGACCTTTCAGTGTTTTCCCAGCTTAAATCTAGCCCCTCTTCCAACCAGAGTTAGGGCCACTGCAAACATAAACAAAGTGATACGTATGTGCAGTTTATGTTCTTTTTACCACAAAGATTAGCAGCAGTTTTGTGGAAAAGGTTTTAGATGAGAAAACTAACGCAGAGCAGCCTTCCAAAATCTAGCATCTCCCAGATGTGCTTAACTATAACCTCAACACATCTGGAGGGCATCAGGTTAGGGAAAGCTAATGTATAAAAAGTGTTATCTCCTGCCTTCAATGAAAAGTATAGTTGCTTACAATTTAAATAATCACATAAGTCTGTATTTTGGCTCTGAGGTTCAGGTTGATTGGTATCTAATGATATAAAGCTGTGATAACTGCATCTGGTGACACCATGCAGTTTTCAGAATTCCTTTTTAACAATTTAATTGCTATGGAAATCATGCTTTAATCTACAATATCATCTTCACAAAACATCAATAAAGAAGAGAGAGAAATCTGCTATTAAAATAATACAATGCTTAACTTATTTACGAGCTTAAGCAATCGATGGTGGGAATATTTTTATTTACTCTTCCTATCCACGGAATTAGAAATTATGGAAAAGTGATCTGAAGCATTGTCGTGGCAGATTGGTTAATTCTTGATCTCCCCACCCCACCCCCCATTCAGTTTGTTTTACTCTATATATGTCATAAATTAAGCCTGTTATTTCACTTATTACTGAGTATATGCAATGTTCATTAAATTGTTGATACTATAATTTCTGAACTTATGTTTTGTAAAGTATTATTTGTTCAATTGTGGTGTTTATTTCCATAGTAATTTAAAATATATTATGAGCCACTTTGGGTACATTGTGTGTTGGGGAAAAAATTAAATAACTAACAGCAATTAAATTATTTACTCAAAACACTCCTATTTTGGAGCACTCCAAAATAAAAAAAATGCTCTGCTAGCTGCAGCTCATTTAGGAGAAAATGAAGGTAAGAAAATTTATATACCACCACTCTATTCCAGGGCTTTAAAAATATTTTTGGACATTTGGCTGGTTTAAATCCCTTCCCCAGATCAGGTGGCCACAGACATCTGTTAAAAGCCATAACAACATCACACACAATCATGATAACATGGTCAGATTTAATATCACACACTGCCAAATTTAATTTGCTTAAATAGTTTATTGTAGAGTTCTACCTGGTATTGATGTCAAGCCCACCAATCTTCCCCCTTTCCTTGCCCTGTTATTTGAAAGTAAAAATCCTTGCATATTTTCTTTTTACTAATTTTATTGCCAAAAAAGCTCCCTATTCATTCACAACTATTTCTTAATCTGCCCCTCCCAAGTTTTTCAAATAATTTATTTTTGAGAAGGTTCCAATCTTCTTGTACTACCTTTGACCTAAGGATTTCGTCCATGGGGTCCAATCTAGTACTTCTCTAACCTTGCTGAAACTAGTTGTCCTGAAATCTAGTGTCTATTAACTGCGTTTCAATTTCTTTTTCAGTAGTTCAGTAGCTCAAACCTCAAGATGACATGGTTACTTCCTTCCAAAGTTCCCACTCTTTTTATCTCTTCAACCAGCAATTCCCTATTGGATGGGATCAGACCTAGGAGTGCTGATCCCCTCGTCTCTTCTTCAAACTTCTGAAAAAATAAAATAGTCAGCAAGACCATTAAGGAATTTTTGGGCCTTACATTCTTGGCTGACCTGTTTTTCATCAGTTGTCCTGGTAATTGAAGTTTTCCATTATTACTATGTCCTTCCATCCTGAAGTTCTGTAATCTAATCCAGGAGGGCATTTTCCAGATCTTTTGCCTGGTACAGCAGTTTATATTACATCCTTACAATAAAATCTTTGTCTCCCCTTCCTTATATTTTTACCTAAATGCTCTTAATTGGATCCTGATGTTCAAATATTTGAATCTTAATACACATGGGCATCTTTTTCACATACAATGCTGCTCCTTTTGTCTGTCTTATTCCTTTTGAGTAAGTTGTACCCTACAATCCTTGGAACACTGGAATCCTTGACTCATGTAACTTGATCTATTCCTTCCGGTAAATCCCTGATTACTGGCTGCCTCCATAACTTGTCCTGTTACAACACACACCATTTCTGGGCTCTCTTCTCCTTCCTCCATAGCATTCATTTAAAAGCTCTCTAGATTGCGTTGGCAAGGTGCCTTCCAAACACATTATTCCCAGTACTTGTGAGGTGCAGCCAATCAATTCCCATGAGCCTTCATCTCTGAAACAGGGCCCATTATCAAAGAATCAGTACCACTCATCTGGGCATGCCCTTTAAAAGGAAATAATGAAAAAAAAACCCTCCTATTCCTCCAGCTCCTTCACCCTTCTGCCTCGTACATTATAAATACTTGCAATGTCTTCTAGGTTGTGCCTGGCTGTGTCATTTGTTTCCACATAGTGCAGAAAAAAAGGGATATTAGTTGGCATAAAGAGTTGTTTCAGCCTTTCTCTTGCATCCTGAATGTGCTCCTGAGACTGTTCAGCTGAAAGACTGCTGCTCTAAGTAGAAATTCTGATAACCGCTGTCCATTGCTTCCTCTTCTCAGGGCAGAAGTAGGAATCCTTTCCTTTGCAGAACCTGCAAAATCCTCTTCCTCAGGTCCTGGAACCATTTTGAAGCTCAGGAGAATGCGTTCTCCTTGATAGGCTTAGGCCTGTGTGTCACAGGCCTCCACCTCTCCATACCATCCACATGGCTTTCTTCTCCCAGGTAGGATCATATTGCTAGTAAAGTTGAAAGCAGCCGGGTAAAGCTAAAGATCATCCACAACAGGGCTGGGGGCAGGTGGAGTTGGAAGCCTCTGGGAGGCTTCTTCTAATGTTGTCCCCCTAAGTGCTTTCTATGTCTGATTCAAGAATTCCATAGAAAGCTGGGGTGGTGGTGGACAGTTTTGCTGCTAGCCCTTCCCTTTCTCTTCCAGGAGGACAATTAGTTTTTAATTGTAGCATGTGTAATTGTCATCTTCAGGACTGAAGACAGACATGTCACAAACCCTGTTTACTCTTTCAATACTTATCCTGTTTCTTGTGGCTTCAGCCTTGTCATGTCTTCACCTCTGGATCTATTCATGAAAATCTGATACTAGGGCAGTGCCTTCTGCTTTGAAGCAGGAGGTCCTCATCACGTAGCACCCACAACTTGTCAAATTGTTTAACCATATCTATGCAGTTTTTGTGACCACTACCCAGAAGTACTTTGCCACTCTTTCCTCTGAGTTTAATTTTGGAGTTCCTTCTCCTAGGTGCATTAGCTTCATGTGTACCTGCAGAACTTCACATGCTCCCAGCCCTGTTGTGGATTATCTTTAGCTTTACCCGTCTGCTTTCAACTTTATTAGCTATGTGATCCTACCTGGAATTCCTGTGTACATCTCAGATTCATTGAACCAACTAAACCATCTCACTATGCCTAGGTTGTTATTCTTTGGGTGGGCAAACCAATCAGTGAAATATTTTTAAAGTACATAGAATACTCCTTGATTAGTAACTGCCTAGCTTTTAAAGCATTTAATTTAGTCCCCACAGAGGGAGCTCTAACACTAACCATTACTTCTTCAATGCTGTATCCAGCCAACAGTTATTTAGTATTTAAATCAATACAACAGAAAGGAATGAACGGGGACAGGATTGTATCTGTGGAAAATAAAATATCTCCATAGGGTTATCACCAGCCTATTAAAATGTTCTTCTTAAATTATAATATTACACGGTGCTTTATGACACAATGCAGGAAAGTGTAATTATTTATGACACAACACTGGAAAGGAGATTTTCTTTAACAAAATGTGCTCTTTTCTGTTAGGGCTATTCCCATAAAAACTGACTATTGTATTTAATTCCCTACTTCCTTGCCTCAATAGTCCTGGGTAGGAGCCCAGAGCCTGAGACGGGAGACAGGCCTCCATCAGGGACTGAGGAACTTCCTGTCCCTCAAAATTAATTTCCTTCAAGAGAAAGGATGCCTAAAAAAAGGATGCCATTAGGGAAATGCAGAAATAAAATGATACCTGATTAATTGTGACATTTAAAGACACAACATTTCCAGAATTTTTGGAACTAGGCTGAAAAAAACTTTTTTAGTCCCTCTGTGGGAAAAAATGAAACATGCGAATGGCTTGGTTATATCACCAGTAATTGGAATTTATTAAGGCATCAATTAAATATGAACCCTTTGTGCACAGGGATGACAAAGACAAGATACAACTTTAGAAAAATAAACCTAGATCAGATTTGCAACAGTGAACTGCTGATATGTAGTTTGTCAACATCAAATTTTTACTTCGTTTTATATGGAGAGGCAAGAAAGGAGAAGTCTGAATGTGTTCTTTTGTTTTCACTTGGTTTCTAATACAAATTTCCAGGAATGCTGCAACTTCTTATAAAAAAAAGAACAGTTGCTTTTCTTGTATTTTTTTTCCTAAAAAGGAAAGGGGAATATGTTTGGTACATATGTTTAGTATATTAACATGATATAATTAGAGTGTTAAGATTAACTTCAACTATATTTTTAGATTCCTTTGGGGAGTATGATGCAAAAACATTTGACACGTTTTGGTTCCCTGACTGTATTCCCTTAAAACACAATCAGTTCCCTTGACAACCTAGATGTTTCATTCACTATGCACTATTTCAGAGATTATTTATTTAACTTACTAGGCTACAGAGGTCCCTTTCTGGCCATATTCTGGCTAGCTAATTAAATCGCATTTCCTTCATAGAAGGAGTCTCTCTCTTGAATCTGTAGCATTAGAAATCCAGAATTAACTCTTACAACTGATACAACTAACTTTGAGATTTTAAGAAAAAGGAGCCGGAAAGGATGTTAGCAATCGAACTGTTTTGGAGACAATATGGCATTATAAATCTTTTTACTTATAAACATGAATTGTTATTCTGATTGGCTTCTTACTTCTGATCTTTAAACTGCAGCACATAAATGTTCCTATTTAAGAGATGAGACTAGGAGTATGGACAGCGGCACCAGGGGGAGGGCAACAAAAAAGTCAAGATGGTGGTTGCGACCGTGTGACTGAAGCCCCTCCCTCTTGTAACTGCACACACATATAAAGGCGCAGGGCTTCAACTGCAATCGCTATCTTGACTTTCTTGACAGTTAGAATTGCTACGGAGGAGAAAACACAAACAAGCTGCCTACGCAATTCTTCCCCAATTTCATTGGAATTTAGGATAACTAAACTTTAACTCTCATGAAAGTGAGCCTTTGGGACGCCAATGTTTAGAAGTGCCAAACTGTTACATAAATATATTCAGTGCTCTTGATAACATTCCCAGACTAAGAAAACAAGAAAACTATCTTCATAAAAATCTCAGTAATGCACAAGCCTGAAGGCAATTTATAAACTTCACTTAACTGCTGAAGAAAATTATATTAAAACACCCTCGTTGTGAACTCTCTTTTCATATTGTTCATTCATACAGAAAAAGAGAAATATTCACTTCTGCATTCATATTTGAGAAGAGGATATAGTTATCCTAGTCTAGCAGAGGCAGCAGGAACCTGCATGCCTAGTTGGTAAAGATGCAGTTGATTATCTGGGTGCACATCTACAATCTGATTGTTAGCTTCAATCCTTTACTGATGTCCAGCCTACACGTTTTGGAATAAATTGACTGTGGTCCTGGAATAAATCCACTTATTTATTATTTAAATTCTAAGGCCATCCAACTCAACAGCGATTCTGGGTGGCCTTGGAAATCTAAATTTACTGAATTTATAGCTTGCCTTATGGACAAACAAACAAACAATGGCACTGAAGGAGGGGGAGTGGGGGAAATAGATTACCCTGGGGAAAAGAACTTTAGCCAATTCTGAATTGCATCACAAATTACAGCATCTTCTCTGCTTCCACAAATTGCCACCAATCAATTTGGGTCAATCTGCTGATCCTCTAGTTTTGATAATGGGCAACTCAGAGATGCTCAGCAACTCTTCTGAAAACCAGGGGTATGTGCAAGTGGTGGGGGGAGGCAGTGTCAGAAAAGTCAAGACGGCAATCACAACTGCATAGTCAAAGCCCCACCCCTTTTATGTACTTCTGTGCTGCACATAAAAAAGACGTTGGGCTTTGATGGCACAGCTGGGATCTTGACTTTTTTAAAATTTTAAAATAATAACAAACAAGGAAAATGAAAAAAAACCCACAAAAATTATAGTGCAAATACATATTCTCAAAAAAAAAAAAGAAATAACAGAGTTCTTTAGAAAAAAGGGTGAGAAAATAAAATAAAAATAAAAATAGTATATCATTACAACTGTTACAATTCTATATATACTTATGTAGTGTAAATATAATTCAAGTACATATATATTTCTAATACATGTATATAACTATCATTTGTCTTTAATCTACTGTATTATGTATAAATGAGTTCCATATTTCATTATACTCGTCCATACAAAGTCTACATCCATAGGCAATCCGCTCATAGGCAGCAAGTGGAATCAGATCTCTGATCCATTGAGTGAAGGGGGCTGTACATTTATCTTTACAATGCCACAATATCAGTCTTTTGGCCATAGTAAGGGCACAGAGAATCCATTTACGTTGTCCAGTTGTCAATTTCCATGTAATAGGTATGTAATTCAAAAGGATATTATCTTCTGAAAATTTTAATTTTTGTCACACAATCATATTTATGTAATCCAGTACTTTCTCCCTGAATTTAGTAAGTATAGGACATTGTAAAAACATGTGTTTTAAAGAAGCATTATCCTTATTACATCTCCAACAAAATGGTGTCTTAAACAGATCTTTTCTATTCAAACATAATGGTGTTTAATAAATCCTAAATATTATTTTTTGTTTTATAAGACTTAGTTTAAGATCCACTGACACTCTTGGTATAGAAGTTAAAATACTTTCCCATTGTCTGGGCATTATAGGAACCTCTAATTCTTTATTCCACTTATTTCTTAGCATCTGCATATTAAATTGATTTATTGATAACAAATACCTATAAAAACTAATAGTAGGTTGTTTAGTTTTCAAGGATTTAACAAGCTGTTCTAGTATCTCAGGTGTGTTTGAAGCTGAAAATGTTGGTCCAAACAAAGTTGTTAACAAATGTAGTTGTAAATATTGC
Source organism: Python bivittatus (assembly GCF_059951505.1). Taxonomy (NCBI): domain Eukaryota; kingdom Metazoa; phylum Chordata; class Lepidosauria; order Squamata; family Pythonidae; genus Python; species Python bivittatus. Next base: position 923,874 of record NW_028277112.1, on the reverse strand, counting down.
CACTGGGCTACATCTGATGGTTGATATTTATCTCTTAACACAGCATATGTTAAAAATTCAACTTCATCATCTATCAGCTGGTCCAAATCAATATCCCCACCTCCATCCAATTTTTCCATATCACCATCTTTTCCCAATTTTTAGAGTTAGGTTTCTCCATAAAGTCAATGAGAAAGGGGGTCAAATAAATCTTTTATTTGACATCACTTTCTATAATTTTCTGACACAATTGTTTCTAGAGATACTAGAGTTCTAGTATAATTTGATTCTAATACTGTCCATCCAACCAAAGGTGCTATATATGTATATTCCAAAGTTGCCCAAGCTGGAAAATTAACACCAATTGTTGGTTTTCAGTATTTAATACCTGACAATAGGTAAGCATGGTAATACAGTTCCAGATTCGGAAAACCAAATCCTTCCTCATTAATTGGTAATTGCATTTTCTGTAAAGATATTCTCAGAATCAAAGGACCCCACAGAAATGTTCTAAACAAAGAATTTATTTTCTGAAAATATTTTTCAGATATATGAACTGGGATTCCTCTCAACTGGCATCTTGACTTTGATGCCTCCTGCCAACACTCCTCCTGAGAAACCCCCATGTGGAACAGAAAAGTTTCCTATGAGTTTCTTTCCACTTACAGTTTTCAAGATCGATATCAGAAAATGAGATAACTCTTAGCTCAGTTCCTAGTGACTCCGTGGATGTGTCCATGCAATTTTTTGTGATTCCAATCACTATAATCAAATTATAAATTGAAGTACAGATTAAGAGTTGTCATAGTTCACTCTCCTTTGTTCCTCATTTCAGGAAAATATTCTTCTAACAGGGTCATAATAACCATAATTGCCACGGGAGCAGACATGAAACCAGGAATAACAAATCTTTCGTTGCCCAGAAAAAAATCAAACTTATATCTTCTGCTAACCCAAGCTTCTTTCTTCAATCAATCTGTACACACCACTTAACAAAAAATGACCATCTGAACTCTAACTCATTTATTTGTTTGCTGGAAAATGTTGGTCAAGCAGAAAAGTTGTTTAAGATAAAAACAGCAGAGAAAGAAAAAAAAACCGTACAGTAACGGAGGAGAAGGTTAGACAGAATTTAAGTAACAGAGTTCAGCTTGCACATTCTGCCGGCATAAGTGTGATCCCTCAGGGCTTGCTAAGCCAATAAATCTCTGCAGTGTTTTAAGGTCCCCAAAACAAACAGCTTAAAGTATGCTGAGTACGGAGCAGCTGGATAATAAAAATGAAATGCTAAGGGGTTCAAATCACATTGAGACTCTTAACATCATATAAAACCATCTTAATGACAGCATGTAGTAGAGAGGGAAAGGGAGGAGTCATTTGTGAAAAGCAGACAAGGTTAGGATGGACAGTTCATCTCAATTAACACAAATGAAATGAACAGGCTTCTAGGAGATATCTATGTCTTCCTCTTGTAAGAATCACAGCTTCCTCTGAATAACACACAGCAGATGATTTGTGCTCTACTGGGAGCAAGAACAAAAACAGAAGGAATATGCTAGTGTACGGAACATATAAAACTATGATTCCGTGAGCCCTATTTGGTGAGCCCTCCTTTATAAATTTAAACTGATGAGCCCTCTGGAAGATTATCCAAAGAGGCACATACCACTAGTAGCTGCCTCGTGACACTTGCCTTAAAACAAATCAGGAGTTTCCTCTCAAAACATTTAAATTTAGGGGGGCTGGCATAAAAGGACAATAAATTTTAACACTTAAAAGCATTAACAGTTAAAAAGGTGCTCTAAAACTCATTTTCAAGCCTTCTGTATTGAAGGAACTGTTTCCACATCAGCTTTCAACTGAAGGACATTAGTGTAATGCAAGTTAGGTTTTTGGTCCACATTCCAGAGGGATGCAGGTTTATGAATATATACATGAAGATCTCTGGATGAGCTGCAGTAGATAAGCAAACTTTCAAAGTCTAGCAAAACGAAGAAGTCTTATTTTCCTCCTAAATCAGGCTGCTGAAATCTAAAAAGCTGGAGGTCAGGGACAGGAAGAGATTGGTGTGGGAAACATTTATGTGCAAGATACACACACACCTCTGAAAACAGATGCTGAGCTAAACATGTGCTGAGAGGCACCTTTTTGCCTTTGCCTTTGTAAATGGGCCGATTAAACTCTCCCAAAGTAGCCTTTTCCCACCATTTCATGTCTGCTTTTCTTAAATGAGCTTATTAGAGTCTCTCATAAGAGAAGTGAAAAACAAAGCAAGTCCTACAGGCCAAAAGTCTGTTTTGAGCCAAAAAGGCTGTTCTGCCCGGGGCTTGTCAGGCCCTTTAGATGGTCACCACTTCTCGTTTGAAGATGTGACCTAAAATATTCTCATTATGTTCCGACAACAGAGCAGCAGTGCAGAAGCAGACTTTTATAAAAGTCTCTCTGCGATTATTTTTCACTGACAAATATTAGCATTTATATTACTGTCCCATAATATTTTGCTCCCATAACATTAAATACTTTATAATCTGGATGGCGAAACAGACAAAATATATCTTAATGATTCAGATGATTTCCTGGAAAGAGAACATACTAGATGTTAAAAGGAAAAAAAGAGATTGGGATAAATATGTGCCCTTTTTTCTGTTTTTGTCATTAATTGCAGCTTACGGTGGAATATTAAAAAAAATAGGAAAACTAACTAGGAAAAATACACTAGAAACTATCAAGCAGTCTCTGACACATGTTCTCTTAATTTCTAGAGTTTGCCCAAGTGCAATACTGGATAGATTGCTAACAAAATATACTAATTTCCAGTTTTTGTAGTAAAGAAACAAATCTTCCATAGGAATGCTAACAGGCGCAGCGAAATCTCAAATGCAAAGGCAAAGGCAACAGGCAATTGTTGTTAAGCAGGTCTGCATCTAATTCCAGTACTTGGGAAGGATCTGGCAATGTGTTAGATATTGACCTGAGTCCCTGGTAGCATAATATCAAGAAATATATGAATTTAATGAATATAGATGCATCATATTCACACCCATGGTGAGCATCTTGATAGATAATGGATTTCCTACCTCTGGATCCAAAACGTGTAGCATTTATTATAATAATTTTGTTCATGGTACTATCTTTAATAGTTAAAAATGTAAAACATGGAAAAATTACCATGGCTTACTGACTTCAGATGAAAAATGATTTTATTTTTTTTTTGTAAAAGAAAAAAAGCCTTAAATGATCTGGGCTATCAACCAAAAACCACTTATTCTGAAACACTCCCATTAACTTCAATGGACTTACACTTGAATAAGTGGAATGTGGACTGCAGCCAGAGCCCAATGCTTTCAATTTAGATTCTTTTTTAAAATATTGTTGAGTTAGATTAATGAATGTGTCAATCTCAGAGTATAATCCAAAAAACAAGCAAGCAAAAAGAGAGATAATATTTCCCTTGCTCTTTGTTGGACACATACAGTTTGGGACTCAGCAAGATAAATTAAGTTTACAAGGCTTGGGCTCTTTTCTGATGCTGGAGGACTCTTCCTCAATTCTTCCACTATAGGATTACCTGCAAAAGATGAAGATTTATTGACCTCAATCATAGGGACTGGGCTTAGCCCAGTTTGACCACAAGCTTCCTTCATTCTGGAGAGCAAGAAGATATTACATCATTCTCATCTCACCCCGAGTTATAAGTTCCCTATTGCAACCTTGCCCTTGTTTTCTGGCCTGGCTTTGCTGTACTGTCCAATGCGTGTGCTACTTTTCAGTTCTTTGTAAGCAACTCCTCAGCTCCAACTGGCTACTGTGGCCTCTAGTGGAAAACCCCCTCTCCACCACCACTGCACGTTGCAGTCTTCTTCTTTTTCTTTTAACAAGCTCACTGGTGAAATGGAAAAAAGTTCCTTTTTGTAAGTTCATTGATGGAACAGTGCAATGATGGATCTATTTTGGCTTCTCTTTTCCAATCCAAGAGGAGTCAAGAAGGAGGGCAATCCACCATTCAAGAGCCAAGGTAAACACATTCCAACAAAATTTCAAGCCATCTCTGTAACCAAAGCAAAGGCTGGAGTTGAAATCCGCAAAGGGATTTCTTAAGCCACTTTCATCTCCAGCTGTGAAGGAATTTAGCTCTGGCCTTGAGAAGAGGGTGGGAGAGTAGAAACAGTTACTCAGTCCTGGGAAAGTAGACAGGGGGACAAAAAGACTCAGAACAGTCCTGCCTTGACCCTGTTGTCCTTGGACAGGCTTTCAAGGTTCTTTTAATAGATTCTACTACAACAAAGTAACATTCCTGGAATCTCTGAGTTTCTTGACCTGGCCTACCTTGAGGGATTGACACCAGCCAATTTACATACAGGAGAAAGCTGCAGTGTGGAAGTGTCCTTAGTGACTCCCTTGTAAGTTACTTTACCCTAAATTGTGACAAGTACTTATATGATTATTAAATTCTAACATGTTATAAGAAATGAAACCACAACAGATTTAATCTAAATTATGGCACAGGATCAAGCAAATTCAAGTGCCTTGGTTTTTAGAACAATACAATTAATATAAGGGAACTGTACGGGCTGGAGAAAATCCTGCCCCTTGATTTCAGCAATTTCAAAAAGATACAAGGAAATTCCAAAGAAGGAAAAAAAGAAACCACTATAATAAAACAGACTTCAAAGTAAACACTGGATAAAATTTACCTATTTAATTAAAAAGGTTTTTGTTGGAGAGGATGCCAAGCAAGGGACAAGATTCTACAATTTAGTTTCAGCTATGAAGAAACCATTCCATCATTTCTACCAACAGGAATAATAATAATAATGTCCATCATAATTAGGACATTAAAAGAAGGATTTTTAAAATCAATTCTTAGAACAGAGTGCAAAAAATCCAGCCTGAAGGCCAAACATTCCTTCCAGTTTTGTTTATGGCATTCCTTGCCCTTAAAGCCCCAAGACACCCCTGAAAAATGGGTCCTAGTCCAACCTACATTTGAAATATGGCCTTCTGCTTGCTACACAAAGTCTGGTGTCACCCTCCAAGTAACAGGAAAGGTTGATATGAAAGAAATGATTCCTAATAATGGCTTTATAAGCAACCAACCACCAGTTTTCTATTATTACATACTGGGCCAACTGCAGCTTTCAAGACATCCATAAACAGAGTGCATTACAGCAGTCCAACCTAGTCATAACTGGATGTAAGTGTACTTAAAATCTAAAGTAGCATAAATTCAAAAGTCCAAAATAAATAAAAAGCATAAATGGACAGGGGTCAAGTGTTCTATTACTCAAAATTAGGAAGGTGCTTTTGAGAGGCTCAGAATGTGAATGAAACTAATCCACTTAATTTCCATCACTGAGAAATGCTGCATCTACTATAGTTCTTATTTCTGGCACTAAAATATCATTCCTCTGTCAGACTATATCGCAAGATACAATATTCTGATGTCTTAAAAATCAGTGAAACTGCTTATAGTCCAGGTTTCCAATATCTGGACTAAACAGCTACCTTTGGATGTTCTAAACTTCAATTCCCAATTATGGGAATTGAAATTCAAGACATCTGGAAAGTACCAGGTTGGGGAAGGCTATCATAGTCTATTAACAAATAAAAACAACTAAAAGTCATGATGAGTTAATAACTACTCTGGCGGCTGACAAGCTCTCCAACCCACAGATGTAAACAGAGATGGCCTTTGAGAATATCTCCTTATCTTTGCTTGAGGGTAGCATAAAACAGAAATACCAAAACTGCACAATGTTCTAAGTTTACAGCAGATATGCATTACCTAAAATATATCTACCTGGGGTCATCTTCTTCCTAAGTGGAGATAGATATTTGCAAAATATATACATTTTTTCATTCTCATTATTTATTGTAAAAAAAAAACCCAAGACAGTATAAATTACACATTGCCATAAGCGACAATCACACGTACTATTTTGTGCTGATGCTGCAGTTGATCATAATTGTGAATGCAAAAGTATGTGCACATTTATATTCAGTTTATACACATTTTATATGGAAGTATAGGAACAATAAGAGAATTAAATAGGGGAGACATAATGTAGCTGAAATTCTATAGCTTTTCCATCTCATAATGTCCAACCTATTTCACAATGTTAGAATCTTTATTTGAAGCCTAAGCCAAAGATCTTGCTTGTCCAGACCAAATACCTACATAATCTAATATTTTAATTCCAACAGAAGCCAGATACCCAGGCCCGTGAAACCCATAATCAAAATATGAACACAGAGACACTTTTTTGCTCAGATTCCTCAGCCAACTTTCTACCTCTGATCCTGGAAACAGTATATAGCTGTAATTACTAGCCACTGACACCCCGGTCTTCTACAAATCTGCCTAAAACCACCTTGCAAGGCTATCCAATTTGGCAGCCATCTCGGCAAATAAAGGTAGAGAATTTCAAAGTTTGCATTATATAAAGAAGTACTTCCACCAACTCAAATTCAACTCACTAGTCAAGCTCTACAATAACTTTTCAAAAAGATTATTATTATTACTGCCAGCCACTTGGGAAAAAAAAGTACAGCCTGATGTCACAACCCATCAACCAATAACTAGTGGATATATTCAGCTTATTGGATCACAGAGCAAGGAAGAGTCAATAAATGCACGCAGTTGTCTGTTGCATTTCTAACTCCCAGTCCTTGCCTTAGGCAGCCAAAGATTGGGCCATGATTAAATGTAAGTTCATATGAGTGTTTCAAATGTGCTCTAATTAATGAGAGCCTACTACTTTTGTTATTTTTGATAGGAGGAGTTGATCTTGTTCATGCTTAAAATGGTTCTTGGATGATAACTCACTTTAAGGCAGCTTTACCCAGCTCCCTTTATCATCCTCAGCTACTGGCTGTGTTGCTGTGATTGCTAGAAGTGGTAGTTTGAAACCGGTAGAAAATTCCAGGTTGGGCAAGACTGCACATATAGTGTGGTAAATTGTGATATAGTGGAAACATCCACGATATTAAATTTCCTAGAAAATCATATTTCATTCCTAAACACACATTAAAAATGTATTATCCCTTCAGTATTCAGGTATATGCATTTGTATATATTCAGATCTATATTTTAATAATTTTGAAACTTCATGACTCAATAGCTTCATCAGCACTTTGACACCTTTCTGCAAAATACTAAATACCTCTGAAGCTGGGACTATAATACATTTTTAGCTCATTCTTGCACATCCACATCCTGTTTAATAGGATGTTACTGGATTAATGCAGCCCACTTACCTCTTCAGCGATATCACAAATTTGACAACTGAGCTTATCTAGTACAGAAACAGCAGTGATCATAAAAATTTACCACTTAGGTTTTAATTGTATCTTTCCTCCACAGCTTTAAATATGTTTTTGTAGTAAGTAATATTACAAATACCAGTGGGTGGAATACAATTATTAATGCATTTTAATAGAATAGAAACAGAGAGGAAGAGATGCATTTATGTTTTCAAACTATTGAAATAGTTTAAGTATTAGGACACTCATCTGAAATAATAGTGATTTAAATTAATACATGATTAAATGTAAAATTTCCATAAGAACTTCCTCCAGATGTAATGGAAAATGAGAAACCAAGGTTTCTCTTATGTGAATGAACCACAGAAAGCTTCAAGTTCCCACATATTCCCCTTCATCTCCTCCTGTTTTGTAAGTTCAAGAGAATCAAAAGCTTCAGTTTTGTTCATACACATTGTTTTGTTCCATCCAATTCTAGAAAGTGTGGTTTGCTTAAATTATGTTTTCAGAGAAGGTCAAGATCCCAAATAACGGATCAATCATGTCTTATTCTGACAAAAGAAATTGGACTCTAGCAGTTCAAACATAAGAAGAACTGTTTGTTTAAATCAGACAGCCTTTGTTTCTGATACCTTCTCATGAGGACAATGGGGATGGAGGGGGTGGATAAAGAAAGAATGCACATGCTCGAAGCATAATAAAACTCATCCATAGCATGGAAAACCTGATTTCCCATCCCAAAACAGGCCATGATTTAACTACATGACTGTGCTAAGATAACACAATTCAACTCTATTGTTATGCTGATGTCTGCTTAGTAATTAGAATAGGAAACTCAATTTAGCCTTTGCAGAAAAAACTTCTTGGTAATACTATCTGATACAGCTGAAGAGTTATGATAGTACAGTATATTGGAGTTCTGCCATTAACAGAATTTACCTGTGTCTACAGCTCATGTTTAGTCTATAAATAAAACATTTGTTTCTCATGCAAATATTGAACGTAACAATCACAAAACTGGCATATGCGTAAATTCTTCCCTGAGATGGTTATAGCTGATTATTCACACCTTTCTCCTCTGTTGCAGGGCCTGGAATCCATGGGCTGAAATATCCATGCCTATCCCACAACCCGTAAGATCTATTCATTTAGCTAGTAAAAGTAGTTCTGTGCCACTGGGGATGCTCTTCAGCTCATTGGCTCTTGAACCAAGTGTCCCACACAACACTGCTGTTTTTTTAAAAAGCCAGTCAGTATTCACCTTCATGATTAGCATGGGCTCATCATAACTTGTGGCAAAGTTAGACATTAATGAAGGTCTGGATGCTTAGACTCTGTGAGCAAATACCATTCTTCATTCTCTGTGGAAATGCCTCTCTTTTAGAATTCAACAAGTGAGGCATTGCACCAAAAGACGTTTTGAGGCAGTGTCAACCCTCTAAGATAGCCAAGGTCAAGAAACAGAAGCAGCAAAATTCCAGGAATGCTCTTTATTGGCAAGATAAGAAAATCTTGAAAGCCTGTCAGTTTTACAGGCAGCATGCTATCCATCTTCAAATAGTCCACAAACACATGGGAACCCTTCCCAACTGATTTTGAACATTCTATGGTTCCTTTCTGATTTCTGTCTGTCCACTCTAAAAAAGTTGCTTTGCACTAAAAACCCCAGAATTTTCCAAGCATGCCAGCAGAATCACAAAACCATAAAGGGATCATCTAGGCCAGTGTTTCTCAACCTTGACAACTTTAAGATGAGTGGACTTCAACTCCCAGAATTGGAGTTGGCTGGGGAAATTCTGAGAGTGGAAGTCCACACATCTTGAAGTTGTCAAGGTTGAGAAACACTTATCTAGGCCATCAAGCCGAACCCTCTGCTCATTGCAGAAATCCAGATAAAAACATCCCTGACATATGATTGTCTTGCCTCTGACTGCAGCCTTTCTGTAACTTTCCATGGGAAATGGCTCCACTTTTGAACTAATGATACTTATCATTAGGGTTAGGGTTTCAATCAAATCCTGCCCTCCTGTAACTTAAATCAATTGTTTTGTGTTCCATAGTCTGCAACAACAGAGAACAGGTCTTGTGTGGTTTCCACTGGACTCAAGACTAAACATAAAACATGTCTTGTTGCAATGTATTCACTAGTTTATGGATGGATATGCCAGGCGTGGCAAATTATACTGAGATTAGTGTTAGCACAAAACATAAAGAAAGGGAAATTGCTAATTGGATCACCACTGCTAGACTGGTTGGGCTATCTGCTACAGAGGAAAAGGCTAAAGAACAATTTGTTGGGTTATTTGCCATGCTTCCCATGGACAAATCTCTACTCCCAGGGTTAATCTAAGCTCATATTTCTCAACCTCAGCAACTTTAAGATGTGTGGATGCTGGCTGGAGAATTCTGGGAGTTGAAGTCCATACATTTTAAAAGTTGCTGAAGTTGAAAAATACTGATCTAAGCCATGGAGAAGAATGCTGCACGAATGACCCCTGTAACTTTTATAAATTATTTTATTATATTACACCATACCAGGAAAAAAAAGATATAAGGGTGTTAACAATGTGATTTAACATTAAAATTAAAAGAAAATTAATTTTAAAAAGGAAAGCCAGTAGAAACCAGTATCTAGAGCCATAATGGAGTAAAAGGAGGGCATGGATATTCTAATTTGAGGTTGTACTTTTTTAAAGCAGGGTTTTGCTTTTTACTTTGTGGCTTTACACCTAGGTTAATTCAACCACACTAACAAAAATGACAAAAAAATGCAGTGTTTAAGCCCCATACTGGGAAATTAAGTCTGCAAATTTAACCTGTTTTTTTCTAACTTACAACTTCAGTGGCTGTTCAGCTTTTCTTGCCTCCATCTCAAGGGTGCATTTTTGCACTTTGAGATCCAGTAGAATGCTTGTGAGAAGTGGCCAGGCAAAAGGACAGGCTGTAACTTGTTCAAGAACAAAGCTATTTTTAAAAAAGAGGCAACCTTCACATTCAACTTCCGAGCATCTCTCCCAAGAGATGCAAGAGACGAAGTGTGAGGTGGAAGTGAATCCACAATGGACAGATATTCTGAGAATACCAGTTATAAGCAAATGACTGTTTTCTACTTCATTAATTGTTTCCCAGATTCCAGAACTGGACTCAGATTATTAAAAGTGTCTGAAACCACAGATGGATATTTTTTGTTTGCTTTTCTTTTATTTGTACAATTTAAGGTTGGCCAATCAAAGAATTTTTCATATTTTAGCTCTAAAAAGCATTTTGTAGATCCTGCAAGTTAGGATCCTTGTCCTCTTTTGGAATCTACTCATACAGATGTGGTCAAACTTATCGGCACGTGGCTGCTAAGCGCCTGCTCTATGGAATAAAGAATGGTGGATGCCATTTATTGTACTGTGTCAGTTTCAACTTATTTCATGGCCGGCGAATTGGGATTTTGGGGGGAATTGTTGAGGAGCACCAATACTTTTGGCTACATCTGTACAACTATATCTGAAAAATGATTTAATCTAGCTGAGTCAAAACATGCTATTTATTGTTATGCATAAGGGAAAAAAACTGTTGAATTTTCAGTTGGATCAAATTTCCTACACTCAGAGTTTACACCCCCTATTTATGGCAAACTAGAAAGTCACATTGTACAAAGCACTGAAGAAATTACATGTTACAAACAGAGATCAAGACTGTCATATATTAAATGAACTACTATCACCAATACAATGGCATGTAAATATTCACACAGCAATAAATGACTTGAACATTCAATACTGAGCATATTAGGAAAGGAAACTTCTCAATTCAGTTTCTCTACTGAAATATTAGAATTAGTTAGCTCTCGTATTTTTTTCAAGTGGGACTGCACTGACCTGAACAACTCCCTATGGACCTAATATTCATTAGACTGGCAAATTGGCAATCTATATGGACTCTGGTCCCTTCCTTCACATTTCTCCCATTTAACAACTTCTGCATTTGCAGCATTTGGCAGAAAATGCCTAATCTTTCATAGGAGTATAAGAAGCTGCCTTGTATCACTTCAGATAATTTAATCATCACTTCTCTGACCTTGCTTGATCTTGAGAAGTGAACAGTGGGACATGGATACTATCTGGATGGGAAGCTACCAGAAAATCCAGGACTCTAAGCTAGACAGGAAAGGGGTGGGGGGAGAGATATTCTGCAAAAAGGCAACCGCAAATTACTTCTGTACTATTGCCAAAAAAACTACATCGATGTGCCATGAAATTACAGTGGAACCTCGGGTTACGAACGCTTCCGTTAATGAACTTTTTGGGTTACGACCAGCTCCGGCCACAAAATTTTGCTTCGGTTTGCGAACTCCGCCTTGGGGTACAAACAGGATACGCGGCCATTTTCCGCCCCTGACACGTGGTCCGCGGCCATTTTTCCGCCCCTGACACGTGGTCCGTGGCCATTTTTCCACCCCTGACACGTGGTCCGCGGCCATTTTCTGCCCCTGACATGTTGTCATAGGGAAGGGGATTCTCCCTCCAAGCAATAGCTGCCTCCCTGTCCTCCACGCCAGAACGGATTAACGGTAATTACATTGAATCTTATGGGGAAATTTGCTTCGGGTTGTGACCAATTCGGGTCGCGACCAGAGTCACGGAACGAATTAAGTTCGTAAACCGAGGTTCCACTGTATTAGGAGTCAAGCTCAATTTCAGGAGGCTCTAACTAGATAAGAAGTGGTCTTATACCCAGTCAGACTATTTAACCATCTTGCTTAGAATCATCTATTTCTACAGGGATTCAGAGAAAGATTTTTCAAATAACTTGCTACAAATTCTTTTTAAAACTAGGGAGGCCAGGGATGAGACTTGAGACCTTCTTTAGCCAGCAGTCACCATTCTGAATCATTTTAATAGCATAAAATAGTACTGGAGTTATTGTAACACAACACAGCAGGAAAAATCAAGCAACAAGGCATCATTGTAGAGAATACTGAAGAGAGAGTGCAGGGTTCAACGAATCATTTTACTGTTCACTCCAGAAACCAACAAGTAAAGTTGATTTGTAGTAAGTCCTTTATGTCAGCTTTCTTTTGCATTTCCTTGCCAATACTAAATTGTGCCTTAAAATCGTTACTAAATTTTATACTAGAGTGAATCAGAAGAAAAGGTTCATTCAATAGATACAGAGGCACTTGCATAACCACGTATGTTAGTTTTTCAATTTCTTTAAAGGAAATATTGCAGTCATCTTGTACCCCTTAACTTGTATTTATTAAGAAAATCCCCAAAGGAAATACATACCTGCAACAAAATCAATCCTACTGAAAGGTTTTCTATGTATTTCAGATCCTCCTAATGGAATCCTATGCTAAACTTTCTTTGTGTTAAACCTTGCACAAAAGTAGGAAAAATTCAAGATATACACAAAGGACATTTTGGAGTTAGCTGGGATTATTTGCCAGCTCTTACTGAGTTAACTGGTTAGTGAGGTCATAGAAAATACTGTCAAAGTCATTCAAAATAACACCTCTGCATTTTTTGAGAAGACCATTTTGTCTCCTTGGAGCCACAGTTATTGTGCAGCACCTCAATTTAAATCTGCTGCCACACTCAAAATCATTCTAATTGTTGAGAAATTTCATGAGTTGCAAATTATTTCAGATTATGGAGGTGGCAATCTGGTTTGTCTTTCTCTTGTTATCTCTTTGATTTAAATACAAAATGTCAGGGTTCAATTTGGCAACCAAGTAACATCTCCAAGTCCTCCAACCAATGGGCCCACCTGGTGCTACTGCTTATTGGAATTCATCCCTCACCACATACCCTCCTACCAGAAGACACATTCACCTTGTAAGAGAAGTTATTTAGGAAGCTAAGCAAATGATAAGTCCCATTCCACAGCAAACAACTATCATAATAAGCAATGGGTCATCAAGGAAAACCTTGAAAAATCTGACATGCTTTCTCCTTACTGCAGCTTTGACTTGCTTTGTAATAAGCATACCTATCAGAAAGTGAGTACTACTGCGCATTTCTACACAGCCTTGCACTTCCACACACTCCCTCAAATGCTCAGAATTAGGAACAAAACAGTACATAATTGTCGTAATTGCCAGAATTCTCAAAATGCTTGTATCTCTGCAAAGGCTGGTCAATGGTCTCTCTACCTGACCAATAAAAGAGTTCAAAACCAGCATGAAGTCAGCCCCCCTCCCCTGCCAAATCCTTATCCTCACTTGAAGTTCTCTTTCCTTGGCATCTTCTAAAGAAACACAGCCAGTCGCTTTGAAGGGAGCTACAAAACAGCTCCTCTACTAGTCACAAAGATCGATATAAGGTTAGTATAATTCTATGGTGATTTCCTCCTACACTTTGCATTCTGACTGTAGCACAATCAAAGGACAGATGGAATCAAGCCACCCAACTTAGAAGAGATGGTCCAGAAGTCCCTTATATAAGTGGGAAGAAAAATAAAACACTGGAGGACTTGAACATTGTGTGTGTGTGTACAACCACACAGCTATTTCCTGAATCAAATCAGTTGTGGAAATTGATAGATTATGGCTTCCTATTTTCTTCAATACATATTATCTGAAATTCTTAGATTTCCTGTGAGATTATCTAAGTGATTTATTCCTGCCTGGGAACCCTAACTCTGATACCAACCACTGTTGTAGTGTTTTTCCTGCCAATCACAGCTATTCCTTTTGCACTGCATCTGATCTGGGAGTTAATCAGCCTAACTGCCAAAAACTCATGATGGCAGAGGAACAGAGAGTCAATCCACAGCGCTAATCCAGGACTGATACAATTGCAGTATAGAATTGCCTTCTAACTGACTTATGAAAAAACATTACCTAGAATTTCATAGATGACAAGTTTTTAGATGGAGTTGTCACCATTTTTTTCAGTTCTGCAAAGAAAGAAACTGAAAGGGTAATGGTTCCTCCAATCAGGTATGATGATTTGATTTGGGTACCATCTAGGGCAGTGGTTCTCAAACATTTTGGTCTCAGAACCCCTTTGCATTCTTAAAAATGATTGAGGACCCCAAAGAGCTTTGGTTTATGTGGGTTATGTCTATTGATATGTACTGTATTAGAAATTAAAATTGAGAAACTTTAAAGTATTTATTTATTTGACATTGTGGACCCCTTGAAAGGGTCTTGGTGACCCACTGAAGTCCCCAGACCACACTTCAAGAAATTCTGACACTTAGGGCACTGTTTCTTAACCTTGGCAACTTTAAGCTGTGTGGACCAACTCCCAGAATTGGAGTGAAGATGGCTGGGGAATTCTAGGAGTTGAAGTCCACACAGCTTAAACCTGCCAAGGTTGAGAAACAGTGACTCAGAATGTAGCATAGCAAAGATACACTCTCAGAGAAAGAGACTATTAATGCCTTTAAGCAATCTAGGCAGATGGCAATTAAAGGTGAAATTCAAAGAAATTTCCAATTTCTCCTTCTCCTCCTCCTGCCCAACCATAGTGGTTTCCTCCTGGTGCATTTGAGAAAGGGTGATAATCTTCTACTGAAGTACTGGGAAAGAACACCACCACTGTTTGAAATGCGACTTCACAGGCAGTACAGAAACTAAAGAAAGCTTAGTTTCTCAGTACAGACCAATGCTTGGCTGGTACAGGAACAGCCGTAGAGTTTAAATTAGATTGTTCTTTTCGCTATACTCTCTGAGGTCCTCTATCTTGCAAAGCCATGAACGTTCTCTAGCCAGATTTAGCAAAGAAAAGCAAGGTAAGGCTCAATATACTGTATATTTAACATCATGTAAAATCTCTCCCCATTTTACCTTTTCCTGCTAACCTAGAACTCCCATTCATTTTCTCTGCTTTTAGTAAGAGACACTATTCTGCAATTTGTTAACTACCATGTTTTCCATTCAAATAACATTTCAGACATTCTACCGTCCTCCAGAATAGTGTTTCTCAACCTTGGCAACTTTAAGATGTGTGGATTTCAACTCCCAGAATTCCCCAGCTAGCAAGGTTGAGAAACACTACTCTGAAAGATTAAACTTGCAAGAAATCAAATCAAATCAAATCAAATCAAATCATAAATTTTCAAACAGAACATTAACAAGGCACCTATTTCAGGGGCAATTTTTTTAAAGGCACTCTCTCTTACGCAGACTACCCAATCCAATAAATAAATGATACCTCAGCAGCATCTAGATACACTAGACTCAGCCACTGTAACTTTCTCTGGATTACAAGCTACAGACTAAGCATAAAAATACAGAAACAGTGTTAAAACAGAGACCAAGAGGCAAACCCTAGTGAGGACCATTTTTGCACCACCAACCAGCCACTAAAATACACATATAAAATCTGGAGAAAAAAGCTGTAATCTCTCTTTTTTGGACTGCCCATTTTCCTGAGCTTCATATATTCTTTTCTTTGCAAGGTTCATTCCAAAAAGCTGCTGCTAAAATGTGTTTGAGTTGATGACTGGCCAATTTACAGTTTTAATACAACTTTTTTTGGCTCCCCAACCCCTTTCTTCCTTCTCTTGGTAACTTTCATCTGAGAAAGTGCTGCGAGAAAACAAATAATGAAACAAACAAATGATACATGACATTTAAAACTCTTAACTCTGCCATTCATTTTTTTTAAACTAGTGACAAATGAAACTTATAACAAAATGAATGCATCCTCCACTCTCTCCTGAGTATCCTTCTGCCAAGGAGGCTTCAGCCAAGGTTCAAGAGAGTAGAATTTATGATACTTTATAAAGGGAGACTGCAAAGTCCATGGAACTGCCCTACAATTGTCATTCAGGGAACATTAATGTTGAGAATGGCAGTGGTGACTGCACCTCCAGTAGAGTGGGCCACAATTCCTTGTGAGGCAGGCTTATTTTAGGTCTTGTATGTCAGCTCAATGGAACCCTTGATCCACCTGAATGCCATGGTCACTGAAGCTCTGGGACTCAGTTGAGGCTGTCAGAAGGAAACTACTGTAGAAAGCTGTCTATTCTATTCATCTCTGTTCTACTCAGCTAGATTTTTGATGACTCATAATACGACAGTTTGTGCCAATTCAACTGAGTTTCTGAATTAAAGCAGGAGGAGGGGAGGATGACTTCCTGGTCCCAGTGAAAGACATTATGGCTGTTAGAAATGTCATTTTCCATATAAGATGCTCTACGTCTGACTCATTGGAGGATTCAAATGGGACTCAAGTTATGCTTGAAGTCCCTGAATGTCTCACCATGAGTATTATTGGTAGTGCTAGGTCTTATTTTGGAAGGCTCTTAGGAATTTCTTGACGGCATGGGCAGAGAGAAGCTCCACGTTCTTCAAAGATAGGACTGAGGAGAGGGCTGTTATATGTTTGTGGAAGTTACAGCATGGTAGTCCTATGTTGAGGGTTGCCTTAGGAAGGCCACGACTTACAGATAGAGACTGATATTGGTGAGGTTCCTTTCCTTTTGGTCCATCTGCAGAAAGCCTATCAGAGAACCCCTATATGTGAATGTTAGAAGCTCTTCAGGATGCTAAGGTGGTCTGTATATTTTGCTATCATATTCTAGGTTGAGGATAAGGCTCTGTTTAATCTGCAGGTATGTGTTGTATCCAGCTGGTGGTTGAATCTCCCTTGCTCAGTAGTTCTGGCAATGCTGTGACATTGACAGATTAATCAGGTCCAAATACCAGGCTCTCTTGGGGACAACTGAATGTTCTGTTTATCAGTTTCACTCTTTCAACTAGTCTCAGGAGTCTGGACATTAGTGGGAATGGGATAAAGGCATACAGTACATCTTTGGGCCAGACAGCTCTGAAAATGTCTGTTACATCTAAGTAAGATAAGTCAAATGGCTGCTAGTTACTAATCTCCTAAAGATGAACACTGTTTGAATACCCTGGGACTGAAGCACCATCTCTCCGCACCTGAGCAAGTCCACTGCTGTGTTGTGGATTCCTTGGAAGGGTTCTGCTGTAGGAGACAATACATTTTTCTCAGCTCAGCATAGGAGCCTGGTTACCTTGATCTGCTGCCTCCCTCTCCCAAGACATGGGTTTCGCTTATCGTGTTTGTTAAGAGGATACGCTGGCCTTTTAGGAGAGTGTGGAATCTACTCAGAACTAGTTGAACCGTATATCATTCCGGGAGGTTCATGCTGCCTTCTGCTTCTTCTACTGTACAGACTCCCTGGACTACTCCATCTAAGCATATAATTTCTAGCTTCGTTTGTGATGAACTTGACCTAGTGAGGAGGTTTGGACAGGGCTTCTGAGAACTGCCACTTGAGGGAGCTCCTTACCTTTGGCTTGCCAGAATCCTTGGGATATCTATGCTTATTTGACTGTTTTAGATAAACTGATAAATCACTGATTACATTTCTGTGAAATGTTGAGACTCCAAGGTTTTGTGCTCAAAGTTGTGATTCCTGAATTAATATGGGGCTCTAACTTTCCTAATTCTCAACCATACCACCGGACACACTTATTAACCTGTTTTTTAATGAAATGAACAAAAGATTCGCTATGGGCACAATTAAAGGATTATCATTTGAAACTTTAGAAATTGCAACAAGCACTTTATTCTAACTGCAGTCAGAATTTTACTGTAGATAGTTAGACATAAATGGAAGTCACTGGGAAAGAAATAAGCTTTGACCCCATCAAAAAGGATTTTTTGAAATAATCCTTATTTAAAAATGGGGAGTTGTTTTTTTTCTGAAAAGCTTGGGCCAAAAATGGGGCCACTGCCCTAGATCAGTGCATGTCAATGATACCTTTAAAACTCTTAAAGGATTACAAAATGAGTATAACTCACCTTAAAGAGCTGAATATCAATATATTCAATTGAAATGACTGCTGTTTTAATTTTAGACCAGATATGTTGGTGGCCTCTGAAACCTCTACAATTTTGAGTACATTAAATAGTTGTTCTGTAGACTAAGCCAACAATTTAATTTTAACAATTAAAGAATTTCACAAACATAAATATTGGTATTTACAAGAAATTTGGACTAGAGAATTAGAGATTTCAACTTTAACAAGTCACTAATCTAAAAATTATTTTCAGGTCTACTGGACTCCTCAGCAGATGTTTTAAAAGGTTTGGTTTTCTATCTTCCTATACTTTAAATTTTAAGACAATTAAAAATTTTAAGTGCCCTCCCCCCCCCCCCATTTTATCTCAGCAGCATTGCTGAATGCCTTGGGAAACACACACACAAGGTGGGACTGCAAGCCACTTGAAACATCACTGCTGCCTATGGATACATGGGGTGGGAGTTTCTGGTTCCTTTGGCAGACTTTCCTGAGAAATTGTGGAAAGAACCTGCTGGATTCCAGGACTGGCTGTTCTTCCTCATCCAGGGACAGCTTCCCTCCTCCCTATCTAGTTGGTCCTGAAGGGAGGTATCTGAATTGTGGGCAACAAGGGGTAAGGACTAGATGCCACTACTTTGCTTGGTTGTCCAGCTGTCCCTCTAGCAACAGCAGCCTGGGCTTCAACTCTGCAGTACAGGTCTGGAGAAGTCTATGAGGAGAAGCAGGAAGAGGAGGAAGAAGATATTATTTCTCCTCTTCTACACTCCTTCCATTTTGAGGAGCCTCAAAATGGAGTTTCCTGCTCTTTTTTGCTCCCATGGGATGAGTGGTCCCTGTTGCAGGCCTGTATTAAAGGAGTATGGCCTGATCCATGGTCTTCTCTGGGGTATCTGTTGAGCAGAAGGCCAGGAAGACTTTGGGGCCTGGAATTATCTAGCAGAGCCAGACTCTTGGGAAAAGGCAGGAATGGGACTGGGCACTCAGCAACGTCAACTTCTATCCCCCTTGGGGCCATTCAGAGGATAGGAAAGAGGCTTTCTGGCAGCTATAAGGGTCACATAGCTCAACAATCACAGTGTTGATCAGGTTCTCCACGACCTGTGAGATGACAGAACACAGTGGTGCATTGTTGGAGGCTACCCCACTGGTTTCGGCCATATTCCCAATCAGTGAATTGTTGTCTAGTGATACTGAGCTTGCAAGAGATAATGAAAAATAATGGAAAAGATGGAAACCTACCAAGACTGAGTTCTTGATGGAGCTAATGGGCATGTGCTCACCAGAGAAGGGCTGGAACTGGGAAGGAAGATGTCACTGAACGTTGTTTAGCCCTACCTCTGAAATATGTGGATACAATGCTCTGACTCTGTTACAGAAAAAGGAATTTTATGGTAAGTCTAGAGAGCTACAGCAGGTGAATACAGAGTAAATGCTTAGGGAGACAGATCAATAGTCTGATTTGATTCACAGCAGCTTTCTATGAGTATATCTATCCAAAAAGGGTTGTAATTCTGTTGTTTTATTAAGGAAAGAACTTTTAGGATAGGTTCCATTCAACTGAAATAGCTTGGTACATTATTTACAAGGAAAAGGAACCAGCTCTCCATAAGTTAATCACCATTCAATTTTTTTTGCCATGTCTGTGTAGACCCCAACAGGGAATGGGAAGTTCTCCCCTGCAGTAAAAGGCACAAGTCAGAATGTTTTTCAGAAGACGCTACCACAAATACTAGTTAACATTTACTACATGTTGAATCTTTTAGATGAATTCTTAACTAGTTCTTCATATCCTTATCCCATTCTTTCTCTTTTCATGTTTGTTATTTCCTTCAGTAATCTCGAGCTCAACAGAGTTCCATTTTAAGGCTCCTCATTTAAGGGTGCAGTTGGGGGGGGGGTTGTTGTTGCTTTTGTGTAAGTCTTGACTCCTGGTGACTGCCTGGACAAGTCCCTACAGTTTCTAGGCAAGATTTTTGGAAGTGACTTGCCATTGCCTTCTTCCTATGGCTGACAGTAATTGGCCCAATGTCATCTGACTGGCTTTGTGCTTAAGGGAGGACTAAACTCATGGTCTCCTGGCTTCTAGCCTGGTGCCTTACCCGCTACACCAAACTGGCTCTCCATTTAAGTTTTTCCTTTGTACAGGTAGTCTATGCTCAACAATGGTAACTGGGACCAGCAACTTGGTTGCTAAGTGATGCGGTCATAAAGTGCAATGTCATGTGATCGCCATTTGCGACCTCCCCGTTGATTTTGCTTGTCAGAAGCCGGCAGTGAAGGTCACAAATGGTAATCATGTGCCTGCAGGACGCTGTGACCATTGTAATTGCAAGCCAGTTGCCAAGCACCTGAATAGCGAGCATGTGACCACAGAGATGCTGTGATGACCGCAACTATGAGGAACAGTCATGAGTCCTTCTTGTTCATTACTGCCATAATTCTGAATGGTCGCTGAAGAAGAAGGCAATGGCAAACCATTTCTGAGAAATCTTGCCAAGAAAACTGCAGGGCCTAGTCTAGGCAGTTGCCTGGAGTCAACACTGGCTTGAAGGCACCAAAAAAAAAAAAGAAGAATTCATCCAGTCTGCTTCTTTTGAAAAAACAGTACTCAAATACAGCGAAGCAGCTTATGTTTGGTCTCTCCTATCTGAATTTGTAATCAAGTAACTGCAAAATCAGTGTTTTTCCAACTATCCCTGACCACTCAGAAATTGAGGGGGGGTTTTTTGCACTTCTTTGCTTTGGAACAAAGTAAGCATAAGCCTCTTATGTTTCAATTCTGCATTTCCCTTTTCACAATGCCTCTTTTTGCTCTGTATCTGGCAAATGTCGACTCCCCCAGTCTATTTTAGGACTCTTGAAAACAGTGTACCTGCCCATGTATTAGGGGATTAGTAATGTAATGTGGAGATGGGCACAGGGGAGTGTGAAAAATGAAGTCTGTAGCCTTGGATTTGAATAGCTGTTTGGGCTAATTAGTCCCCACTTTAGCAATAGCTATTCCTCACTTTGTTAAAGCATGGGATATAGATTTGAAGCAAGTGCACTACAGTTCTGGAAAAGGTTCACTGTTTTGTGTCTTTGTATATACATAAGAATAGGGGATAGTCCAGTATTCTTTCCTAACCATGGCTGTCACATACCCTTGTAAAGAAAAAAAAAGTCCTCCCCTGTTCTTGATCTCCAAATGGTATTCACTGATATGTTCCATCATGCCTGAATACAGCTCCAACTGAGTGTTCTTCCTTTAGCTATCACCAATGATTACTGAGGCCACCAGAGAAAAACCAGCAACAGCCAATCCATTCTGTTTTAATCCAGCTCCATTCCCACCTGAATTTACTCTCTGTTTAACTTTACTCCTAAGACTCTAATGACGTCTAGGTTGGTTGTTTATTCCCAACCTAGCTTCCTTTCTAACAGTGTCTATAAGCCGATAGGCAAAGGCAGTTTTGTTTCACATACACTATTTGCGAACCATTCTGGGAGCCTTTTAGGCTGAAGAGAATGGGAAAATGCTTTAATTAAATAATAAATACTCATCTGAA